>NW_024120661.1:0-30625 GCF_003073215.2 Triticum urartu
GAATTCCATGGGTGTTCGATTCATCACAATGTAACTAGATTATTGACTCTAGTGCAAGTGGGAGACTGTTGGAAATATGCCCTAGAGGCAATAATAAAAGGATTATTATTATATTTCCTTGTTCATGATAATTGTCTATTATTCATGCTATAATTTTATTATTCAGAAATCGTAATACATGTGTGAATACATAGACCACAATGTGTCCCTAGTGAGCCTATAGTTGACTAGCTCGTTGATCAACAGATAGTCATGGTTTCCTGGCTATGGACATGGGGATGTCATTGATAACGGGATCACATCATTAGGAGAATGATGTGACGGACAAGACCCAATCCTAAACATAGCACAAGATCGTATAGTTCGTTTGCTAGAGTTTTTCCAATGTCAAGTATCTTTTCCTTAGACCATGAGATCGTGTAACTCCCGGATACCGTAGGAGTGCTTTGGGTGTACCAAACGTCACAACGTAACTGGGTGACTATAAAGGTATACTGCGGGTATCTCCGAAAGTGTCTATTGGGTTGACACGGATCAAGACTGGGATTTGTCACTCCGTATAACGGAGAGGTATCTCTGGGCCCACTCGGTAATGCATCATCACAATGAGCTCAAAGTGACCAAGTGTCTGGTCACGGGATCATGCATTATGGTACGAGTAAAGTGACTTGCCGGTAACGAGATTGAACGAGGTATTGGGATACCGACGATCGAATCTCGGGCAAGTAACGTACCGATTGACAAAGGAAATTGTATACGGGGTTGCTTGAATCCTCGACATTGTGGTTCATCCGATGAGATCATCGAGGAGCATGTGGGAGCCAACATAGGTATCCAGATCCCGCTGTTGGTTATTGACCGGAGAGCCATCTCGGTCATGTCTACATGTCTCCCGAACCCGTAGGGTCTACACATTTAAGGTTCGGTGACGCTAGGGTTGTAGAGATATGAATATGCAGTAACCCGAAAGTTGTTCGGAGTCCCGGATGAGATCCTGGACGTCACGAGGAGTTTTGGAATGGTCCGGAGGTGAAGAATTATATATAGGAAGTGTAGTTTCGGCCATCGGGAGAGTTTCGGGGGTCACCGGTATTGTACCGGGACCACCGGAAGGGTCCCGGGGGTCCACCGGGTGGGGCCATCCATCCCGGAGGGCCCCATGGGCCAAAGTGGGGAGGGGAACCAGCCCATAGTGGGCTGGTGCGCCCCCCTTGGCCCACCCCATGCGCCTAGGGTTGGGAACCCTAGGGTGGGGGGCGCCCCACCTGGCTTGGGGGGCACTCCACCCCTTGGCCGCCGCCCCCTAGGAGATCCCATCTCCTAGGGCCGGCGCACCCCCTAGGGGGCCTATATAAAGGGGGGGAGGGAGGGGGCAGCCGCACCATTGAGTCTTGGCGCCTCCCTCTCCCCTGCAACACCTCTCCCTCTTGTAGTAGAATGGTGAAGCCCTGCTGCGGTGACCCCTGCATCCACCACCACGCCGTCGTGCTGCTGGATCTTCATCAACCTCTCCTTCCCCCTTGCTGGATCAAGAAGGAGGAGACGTCACGCTGACCGTACGTGTGTTGAACGCGGAGGTGCCGTCCGTTCGGCGCTGGGATCTCCGGTGATTTGGATCACGTCGAGTACGACTTCTTCATCCCCGTTCTTTGAACGCTTCCGCGCGTGATCTACAAAGGTATGTAGATGCAATCCGATCACTCGTTGCTATATGAACTCATAGATGGATCTTGGTGAAACCGTAGAATTTTTTTTGTTTTCTGCAACGTTCCCCAACAGGAGGCATGATATAGCAAGTGGTAGGTATCGCGGCATAGCAATTGACGAAGCACCACATTCGTTTATTTAGTTCACTCCCGATTATGTACTCAACAATATTAAATGTTGTTAACATGGCAAGAGGTGAGTCATGAGTAAAACATCTATCTAAACAAGTTTAAATGAGGCCGGAACAAGCAACGATTCCGGTAAATCCCCATATGCATTTAGCAATTTAAGCAAACAACACTTGTAACCATTTTAAATATTGTTATCATGATGTGGATGACATGTGCCAGTTTATGCAAGTTTTATGAAAATGTTGATAAGAGCATTATATGAAGCATTAGTCATCGTGGCGGAAACGAAAGGGGTGCCACGGCAACGAATCCGAAAATGGTGCCACGGCAACATATCGGTTCGGTAGCTCACATGAATACCGGTGCAAAAGGAAGTGGGTGTGAGTGTGTCATGCAAGATGATGGGGTGCTCCCGGATACATGTTCCCACATGACGGTGGCAAGGAAACGAGTGACGATGTGCCACGAACAAAACGGGCACGGTGCAAACACGGGCATCTCGTACAACACACATGCAATCGTTCCACAGCGTCGTTTCGGGGTTATACCTTCGAGGCATGACTTTTCGGAACGGATCAAGTTCGTAGTGGAAGTAGACGTTCTCGCGACGGTAGTCGTTCACGTTCTTAGTCGCACAAGTTTTCGTAGATGTTCAGGGTCATGGCGAGAAACTTGACTTCCACGGAGTCTTCGAGGGTCGACGGTAGTGGTACTTGGCAAAATGCACGTCGAGGGTAGTTGTTCTCGTATCGACGTGGTACTTGGCGATTTCGGAGACGACAAATGACGAACTTGGCAGTCCTCGCAGAACTAGTACTTGGCGTTAGTGATACACGTTTCGAAAGTTGTTCACGACGATGGTAGTCGAAACTTGGTGATCCGAAGGGGTACTTGGCGAATAACGGCCGTTGTGGTACTTGGTGAAATCTTGGGAGATGAACTTGACGCATCAAAGGTCTTCGGTGCCACGGTAATTGTCAGGTCATCATGTAGACGTACTTTCGAAGAGGAACTTTGTCACGTCCCAGAATGAGCAAGGCAAAAGCCTCGTTCCGCGGTGCTCAAACTTGACGAAAACCACGAACGGGTCTTGGCGTATCCTGGTCTTGGAGAGGTCTCCGGAAAATAACTTGGCGTCCAAGGGGACATGGAGCCGCGGTCTTGGCGTCGAGCAGGGGTCGAAGCCCAACGAGGGGCGAGGTGGACGCTGTTGTTCCTGCCAGGAGGCGAAGCAAGGCGATGACGATCTTGAGGCGGCGCTGTGAGGACGGCGACGAGGCGGACTAGTCCGGCGAAGCAGGAGGATTGCGGAGGTGCACGGGACAGCGACGGTGATGTAGGGGATGGACTGCTGCTGCAGAGAACTTGGCGTAGGGACGAGGGCCTGCCGGACTCGACGAGGAGGTCGGGGTCGACGCTGACACGGCGAGAGGCGTCGGGCTTCGCAGGAGAAGGAGGTACCGGGCAGCGCGCGGCCACGGAGGAGAGGGAGGACGCGGCGGCCAGAGGAGTTGATGGCGACGGGAGATGGTTAGGTTAGGATTAGGTGGGCCTAAAAGGCCGGCCTAGCATAGGTTGTAGCTGGGCTGGGCTCTCTCTCACTCTAAAGAACAAAAAAACAGAGATATGAAAGAAAAAGAAAGAGAGGTTAGGGGAAAAAGTTGGACATGTGGATAATTTCCCTGGACTCATAAAAATATGAGGAATTTAAATAAAATGGCGAAAGGAATTTTAGAGAGAATAAAGTTCACACAAAGGAACATGTTTGAATTTTTGAAGCCCATTTGAAAAGACTCTAAACGGGATGAGATTTGAGAAGATGATCCCACACATTAGATGTGATTTATGGGCAAATTTGGGACATTTATGGATGAAGTAAAATTGCAACTCAATCTACTAAAAGGCCCCAAAGGAAGAAATGAAGTTGAGTTGGATGAAAGAAATTTTAAGAATAGTGCAAATGTGTTATGGGTGATTCCAAGACAATGGAATGGTTTTATATAGCTCCCTAAATATTGGGAGGATATGTTATAAAGAGAAACACCATGTGAATTCCCTCAATTTAAATAGATCGAAAGATCTATGCAATTTTATTTAGTTGAGTTGAAGTGCGAAGATTAATGACATGATGGCATGATGACATGATGCAATGCACATTATGACATGGCAAGATGCGACACGCAAGCAAAAACAAAACACACAACGAATCTCGGAAACCCCGAAGGCATCTGAAGCTCCGGTCTTGAGGCGTCACACAATATTACCCCTTGGTCAAAAAAGGAGTGATATTACCCGCAATAAAGATGCTACACGACGAATTGGCAGTTCCTTAATAACGCTTATAAAATACTCATATGAACAGAAATGGCCGGTTTTCAGTTCGCTCAGCTTATCATAAACTATGGGAGGATACTTATATCAAGGAGGAGGAGAGGAATACATATCAGAGTGGATCTAACCCACATCCAGTTTGGAAAAGAATTTGGCAACTGAAACTACCAGCTAAAATTAAGATTTTCAGTTGGAGATGCTTACACAATACAATCCCGTGTTACAGTGTGCTCGCAAATCGTCATATCGGCAGTAGGTCGCATTGTCCACACTGCACTGAAGGAGCAGAAGATGCTCGTCATGCGTTGTTCACTTGTAACAGAGCTCGGGAAATCTGGACAGCGATGGGACTTGATAACCTGGTCTCAGGAGCTAGTACCAATCGAACGGGTGCAGGTACACTTGAGTTTCTACTTTGTGATGATGAACATCAGGGTACATATACGGAGGGAATTCCCGTTCCCGAAATTGTAGCGGCGGCTTGCTGGTATATATGGTGGCAGCGCAGACAATTTGTTCGCGGAGAAACAATCCAGAATCCTCAGCGGACGACAATGGCGATCCAAGCTGTAACTTTAAATTTTGTTCGTGCTGTTGGGAAAATAGGGAGCTCTAGTAGAATGAACAAGTGGCCGGTGGTTCTCGCCAACCAGCAGGTTTTGAATGTGGATGCGTCATTTTATGTGGGCGAAAATTCAGGAGGATGTGGGGCCATAGTCCGAGATAATCGCGGGAATTTCATTGGAGCAACCACGGCAAAACTGACTCATGTAGCTGATGTGGTGTGCGCAGAGGCTGCTGCACTCAGAGAAGGCCTCAAATTCCTCCGAAGTTTGGGATGTAATAATGTGATAGTAAGGAGTGACAATATCATTGTTATAGATGCCATGAAGGAGAATGATGGCCAAGGCATGGTGGCGGCACCTGTACTGGAGGAATGTAGGACACTTTTGCAAGATTTTGGGAGAGTTTCCATAAAGCATTGTAATCGTGAGTCAAATATTGTTGCTCATGAGCTAGCTAGGTGGGGGAGCGCAAACAACCCGTCTGTGTGGGTTGATGCACCACCGAGTTTTATTGTAAACTTTCTTCTGGACGATGTAGCGGTCATTGATAAATAAAACTAGCCATGAAGGCCTTCCCGTCAAAAATAATAATAATAGAAAATACTGATATGAGGAGATAATTAAGAGGAAGATGCTGATGTTTGATATTGTTGCAATACCTGTGCATCCTATTGTCACCCGAGTACATCGTGGCCACCATCGTCGTGTGACAAGATCTGTTTCTCTTTTGATGTTCCTTTTCATCGTCCGATAGAACAACGACAACATGTATGATCTTGAGAAGGCATGACGGGAATGTTTTCTTCGTCACTTTCAGGTTCTTATTCCATTGCAACGATGCACTTGGGGCGGAGATTCATAATTTAATCCAGCACGTTTGCAATCCAGCATACAGATCTTTTGGTTATTATTCAATCAGACACGTCGTGAGCTCTTTTGGTCCTCACTTCAGATTCTCTCAACCGTTCTACTTACAGTCATTTGGCTTTGGAGATTAAAGCCCTTTTGGTTGGTAGGGGTTTGATAAGATATAATCTCTACTCGCGAAAAAAGAAAAGAAAGACAAGATATATACTCCCACCGTTCCTAAATATAAGTCTTTTTTTTTGATAACCCTAAATATAAGTCTTTTTAGACATTCCAACGAACTACATACGGAGCAAAACGAGTAAATCTATACTTTAAAATATATCTACATACATCCGTATGTTGTAGTCCATTTAAAATGTCTAAAAAAACTTATATTTAGGAATGGAAGGAGTAATTCTCATGTACTGAGGAAATCTTTGCCTCTTGATTGTAACTCTAAAATTATGGAATAAAATCCCTTTCTCCTCGCAAAAAAAGGAAAAAGAAAGTCAATGCACAAAGTTTTATTTTACAGTTTGACTAATTCACATCTAGGGCTCATTCGGTTTGGAGGAAATCAAAACGTAGGAATTATGAGTAGTATAGGAATATGATAGGATGACACTTGCCATCCTAAGGAATTGACTTGCCTCGTTCCTACGCGTAAAATGAGTTTTGAGTGGATGTGTAGTTTCCTCCAAAAACACGGGAAATGAGTAGTATTCCTACGAAATTCCTGCACGCATTTCCTACAAACCGAATGCATACATAGGAAATTTTTCTCTGGAATCCTTATTCCTATGAAAATTCTCCAAACCGAATGAGGCCCTATGTCACATCTAAGTTATGTCACATCTAGATGTGTCCTAAACAGATCCTTTATTTTACGTAAAAAAATAGCACGAATAGAAGAGACCAACGAGGCACCGAATGAACCAAACCAACCACCTCTTTTCCCACGGCGGCCCCACCCCTCTCCCCCTCCGGTCAGTCTCCGTCCTTCCAGAAGGCCGCCGGAGTAGACGCGCTCCGGCCACTCCCCCTCAGATCCCGCCGCCGCGCCCCAGCCCCCATTGCCGCGGGGTTGCACCGGTAAGCCGCGGCCCGCCCTGCATATTTACACCCCCGTGCTACGTACATAGGAGGATCGCGGATTCGTTTCCACGGGAGCCCGTCGAGGCGACGACCGAGGTCGGTCAGCGGCACCGAATGCGCGCCGCGCCGTCGCCCAGCGCGGCCCCTCGTGGTCGCCGTCGTTGTCGTTTACCGTGTACCACTTGGTGGTGATTAGGGAAGGCCCGAGAATCGCTGTGGAGCCGCGGGGAATCCGCCGCGGCGACGCGCTGCTGGGATTGGATTCGGTTCCTGCCTTTTGGCTTCGTTCCTTGCTTTTTACTGGGTCACTCGGAGGGGGGTTGCGTCAGCCCTTGTAGTCGTTGATTCACAGTTGCCGGCTGTTGCTTGTTTTGAATTCTCAATTGATGCTCCCAGGTTTCGTGCGCTGGATTTGTTGGGACTGGTACCTAAAGCCAACAATGTACAGTCCCCCCAACTTGGGACCATAACTGATTTTGCACTCTATATGGTCATTAAGGATGCTAATGGAACAGTCCCAAGCAGAGAAACCCAGCAGAGGACATCAATCATTCCATGTTTCAGTGTACAGGATTCCATTATGAACCAATTTCTAGTTCGTGTAAAAATGTAAACTGTTAAAAACATTTGCTAAGAAAATATTTAAAAATAGCATGTGGTCTGATAACATGCCCAATAGCATGTTCTTCATTGTCAACCAAAGAGGAGGTTACCACTTACCTGTATCCATACTTCGAAATTTCATGGAATTTACCCTAAATGGCCTTTTGTTTTTACGTCGTGTTACTATGTTATTATATCTAGCTATTAATTTGTTCCACCCTTTCTTTCAAAATCATGCTTATTATTTATAGTTGACTGGTACTTCATTATCCTGCAGGACTTGCTTTTATCATATGACCGGCAACATGTTTCCTCAGTGATATCCAGGCATGATTTGGGTATTGTTCATAATGCAGTTGGCTTCACATGGCACCCGAGATGACGAAGGGACACAGCTGGTGCCCCTTTGTGACCAGGAAGCAACGTCAGATTCGCAGGAGATATTTTCGCAATCTGACACCGCAGGAAGCTCCACCGAGTATCTGGGCTCATGTGAAATCAAGCCATTGATTGTTGAGGATGAAAACCACAATATCGATGCGGATGAAGATACCCATCTTGTCATTCAAGACTTTCCACAATGCCGGATTTGCCTTGATAATGAAGGTCCACAGTCCACACTACACTATGACCTGAAATACCCTTTTCTTATATCTTTTATATACCTTGTTATATTTTATATTAAATCACTGTTTACCATGTCGCATTTCTGCTGCAAGCAGGTGATGACTTAATTGCACCATGCAATTGCAAGGGCACACAAAAGTATGTCCATAGGTCCTGTCTTGATAACTGGAGATCAACAAAGGTATTGATTCACGAGCATTTTATCATTTACATTGCACTTGTAGAGTGTAGAGTTGACGCTCAAGTGCTCAATCATCCTGAAATCCACCCAAACCACCTGACATGCTAACACTCATTATCGTTACATTATTCTCATTCTGACCTAGTTTCTTTGTTACACATCACCCAGGAAGGTTTTGCATTTTCACATTGCACTGAGTGTCGGGCAGCATTCTTACTTCGTGCAAATGTTCCTCCAGATCGATGGTGGTTAAGGCTCAAGTTTCAACTTCTGGTTGCTAGAGATCACACATTGATCTTTTTCATTGTACAACTGGTAAGATGTTCACACCTTGCATAGTCTAGTGCCATGAACTAATTTTCTTACCCAGTTGATTGTTTTGTTACCAAGTTGATTTATTTTCTTTTTGCCTGATAGGTTGTTGTTTTATTGGGTATGCTGGTATACAGATTTTATGGAGATGAGCTGCGAGAAATGTTTGGCTATGAACAGCATCCTTATGCTTTTTATGCATTGGCAAGTAAGTTCAATTTTCATAGTGATGTCTACTATCCTTGCACATGTTACAAAATATCTTTGTCTATGATTCAAGAAATTTCTTGAATTGCCATTTACCTAACATGTCGAATGAGAACTAGATAACTATGCCATTTATTAGTACTGGATTTCTTCCTATTCAGTGCTCTCAATATGGTTTGGCTACTTCTTTAAAATAAGCCACTCATTATTTGCATCTTCCATTTTTAATTTTGTGGCCAGTATTAAGATATATGGTGTTCAAATGGTCTTATGCTTGCCTGATATGTATTTCTGTATCTATGAGGATATAGATCATCATTGTGTAATTTATGGTCCCAGCAACACCTTTGGTCCTTTGAGTTCAAACAAAACATACATAGTACTCCCTCTGTAAACTTTTATAAGACATTTTAGGTCAGTAAACTAGTGACCTAAAACGTCTTATACAAATTTACAGAGGGAGTACATTTCATATAGGATGAGGCATGGTTATCTAAGCGTGGTTTGTACTTTGGGCAAGCATGGAAATACCTGTCATATGGATTTCTTTTCATAGTTCAGATGATCGTCTAAACTACTCAAATTGTAGACAATCATGTCTGATAGAGATAAGCCTACACGCTCAATGGGAGCTACAATAACTCATGCTTGTAAATTGGTGGGCATATGTAAATTGTAAAGACAATACAGGCTAGATGAGAATGTAATGACATTTGTCTATCTGCTGTCGGCATTTAGCATAGCATTTGTGATTGTACAAGTATTAGCATCGTCTGTGCCGTGTCTGAAGCACTTGCTCAGATTTTTTTCCTAATGTTTATAATATTTTCTCAAACTGCAGTACTGGCTGTTATTTTGGTTGGTTTGCTATATGGATTCTTCATAGCTATAATATGTGGACAGAGGATCACCGAACGGCACTACCATGTTCTTGCAAAGCAAGAGTTAACCAAGGTTTGTGACAGAAAGAAAAACAGAAACATCAAGTTTGTTGATTGATCTCCATCCCAAGAAGTGCATTTTCTGATTAATAAACTGTTTCTGTAACTGATTAATGAATTATTAGTTGTGCCACCAAGTACTCTAGTCACCAACAGTCTGATATGTTGCGAAAATCTGAATGCCAGTTTCAACATAGAGTGTCCCAATTGGTTCTGTATCTTGCATGATCCCAGTGGGCTATACTAGAGCATGAAGTCCCTGTGAGATGATTTTTTTGGGTGTTTCTTGTTAGTTACACGTGCCTTTGTTTTTTTTCCTTATCCTGGCAAACAATAGCTTCTCAGTATTACAACTTTTAAATTTGTAGCACCTTCTCTTTCTCATGATAAACTTATGCTAAAAGATTTGCTCATACTGTGATGTTCTTCTTATGGCAGGAGTATATCGTAGAGGATCTTGAAGGAGCTGATCCAGTGGCAGACCTTGATCCTAGCCATGTCACGGAGCTGAGGACGCTGGGACTCTATTGAGCATAGCCGCATATAGCATCAGGTTGGCAGTTTAAGTTGCTGTTGATTTACAGCATTCTCTTAGTTGTTATGGGTGCACTCTCTACTTGTCTAGAAATCACTCTCTACAGCTTGTAGAAGTATATGTAACGGCTCGTACAAAAAACTGCAAGAAACATCCCCTTCCACGGTTCAAATTTCATAATGGCCATTCCATTATCACGCCAAAAATGCCCCCTTTTCTCTATCATTTCGTAAGCAGCTAGTACCGGGTTTCCATATCCCTTCCAGACCGCAAGGCTTCCGGAAATCCTGTGCTCTGGTCGCTCCGTGCTGCGTCGTCGTGTAATTTCATTTGGGCTGAGCTGGGTGATTCCTCCAATCAAATGGCAACGCCACTCTATGCATGGATCCCATCCATCCATCTCTCCTTTTTCTTTTGTCCCTAAGGTTCTGATCCCTCTCTCTAGATCTTTCTGGTATCCCCTCGGTTTATTCCTCGTGCTCACTTTTTCGATTGGCGCCTGTCATCGCCCCTATTTTGCCCGGCCGCTGCTGCAAAGCTCCATGGGCGAAGGAAAATTCTGCTGCACCATTGCTGTGCTGGAGGCCGGCCAGCACAGCCATCACAGGCGAGACATGTCACCGTCTCCCCGGCCCACCATTTCTTCAATTTAGAAGAAGGGTCAGTACATGCTTTAAGTGATCATGTTCAGGTCGGTTCTAAAGTGATCTATTGCCGTCACGCGTGGGCATTCTGTTGTTCTTGTTGGTCTTTCGTGCTTGACCGACGAGTGATATCTAAGGTTTTCACTGTTTTGTACTGCTACCATGTGGTTTTGCCCAGCTGCATCGGGCGTCCAAGAAATGAGATGCTCTAGCAAAGACCACTCCTACCCTTTTTTTTTTGGTTTGAGCGGTACTCCTAGCTGTACCATGTGCTGTGTACTAGCCAGGCCTTATTTTTGTGTCCGTATTACAACTAAACTCGGCTGATGACAAAGGGCCCAGTAGCTCGCGTGTGGGCGGCGTATGGGGCTCCCGTAACGCCATCTCGGCGGTACGCGGAAGGAAGCTGGGCCCATTTTCTGGGCCTCTCCCCTTAGGAGTTTACACCTAAAATGGGCCCAGTGGCTCGTGCGGGCGGCCTATTGGGCTTTGATAACGCCAGCCCGGCTCTCTGGTTCCGCAAGAAACTAGGGTTAAAGGGCACCACTATATAACCCGCCACATGCCCTCCCCTTCCAGCACCACAAGCCGCCGCCGCGACGGGGCGAGGCCGCAAGATGTGTTTCCTCGCTCGCCGCCGCCTCGTTTCTTCTTCCCCGAGTTTCCCCTCGCGTTTCGATCAAATATTCGATCTTTCTTTGTTTTGGGGGCCTGTGATGTGAACAATTTGTCCGTACCATCTGACATCTCTGATGATCCACATTTGCTAATGTATCTCTGAGGTCCCCCTTCTGGTTCTTCCCCATCTGGTTTTGGTTTCGATTTGAATTTTTTTACCTATCGATCTCTGTTTTTGCTGTCGCTCAGCCATGGGAAAGGCAACAAATTAGAGTCTCTGATGCGCTAAACCCCATAGCGACTTCGGTGCTGTACGTTGCCCAGAGCGACCCCGGCGATAGTTATCATGCGTGCGCCGTCTTCTCGTACGGCGTGTGCATCCCTGTCCCCTACATCTCCCGACGTTCGTACGAATGAATGAATCTTGTTAGAACTTCCGAGGCAAACAAATTAGAGTCTCTGATGCGCTTCTGTAGCGACTTCGGTGCTATACGTTGCCGAGAGCGATTTTGGAACGTGGTATCATGCGTTCGGCGGCTCACGTCCGGCTCGCGCATCCCTTTGTTCCACACTTTTTAGCTTTGCTTTTTTAACCACAAAAACAGAAAAATTGTTGGCTATGGATGCTTTGATTTTTTTTTGTTGTGCTTTCCCTGTTTACTTGCCCTTTTTGTGCTTGTGTTTGGAATCAGTCCAATATGAAGACATAGGGTTAACTCCAGGACCGCATGGCAACAATGAAAATGAGTGGACGAACACAAATGCTTGCATTATCTTCAAAAAGGAAAAGATTAAGGGGACTTCAATTCAAACGAAAGCAGTGTTAAGTTCATTACAGACCCTTGATACAGTTCAAATACCACAACATCAACAGCCTTTGAAATCTATTGCAGGCAGCAGCACATCATCAAACTGAAATGCAACAGAATTAGAATCTGTGCCAGAATGGTTGAATGTTCTGGTTTTCTTCAGTTTAATGTGCGCTGGAGTGGGCAGAGTCCTTTCGTCCATGAGGCAATCTAGTAGTTCTAGTAGTAGTAGAAACAATGCAAGCCAAAGCTTGCCAAACTAGTTTGACAAGCAAGTTTCATTAGAGAGCAGGCAACTATTGGTTATACATGGTAGCAGTTTACTATGAGAAACCACCTCTTTCTATACCATATCATGTACACTATACATGCTGAGGATCAAATGCCTGTAGCAAACAGGAAACAGCTTGAACTGCCTTTCCCCCGAATTAGAGGCATCAGAGAATATGGAAGGTGAAATATCACATTTTTCATCACGATATGTACAGACATTCTAAGGCTGGAGCTACTCCAGAAACTGCTGGAGCTTAGCCACCCACGAAACAACGCTATCAATCACGAGTTTGCTTCTTTCATAGTTGCCTCACAATCTACTTTTTTGGGGGCCTGTGATGTCAACAATTTGTCCGTACCATCTGACATCTCTGATGATCCACATTTGCTAATGTATCTCTGAGGCCCCCCTTCATGTTCTTTCTCGTCTGGTTTTGGTTTCGATCTTGAATTTTTACCTATCGATCTCTGTTTTTGTGCCGTCGCGCGCCCATGGAAAGGCAACAAATTAGAGTCTCTGATGCGCTTAACTCTGCAGCAACTTCGGTGCTGTATGTTGCCCAGAGCAACCCCGGGGATAGTTATCAAGCTTGCGCAGTCTTCCCGTACGGCATGCGCTAAACTCTGTAGCGACTTCGGTGCTGTACGTTGCCAAGAGCGAGCTGGGAACGGGTTTTCATGTCCTGTCTCGCGTACGACGTACTCGAACTCTTTTTCCCACACTTTTAATTCAGATCGGTTCTCATGTTTTATGATACCAGATTTTTTAAGATATACAAGAACAAGACTCTCTGACGATTGTTATCAGTATGCGATCTGCTAACGATCCTTGCTGCAAAGAACCTGGGAAGCATTGACAATCAGTGAATGAACAAGATGATGAAGGAAACATTTTTCAGATAAAAAATGCTTACACATAAACGAAACCAGTGTGACTACAGACAGGCTCTTCATAAAAGAGCGTTGTTACAGGGACGACATTGTTTAGCCGATTGTTGGATGATGCAACGGATCCAACCATGCATGAGTATGTCAGTCCAAAAATCATGCAGAGTATCGTCCGTGTAGTAGTTCCGATCATAAAATCTGTGGTAGCCAGTAAAGCACATGAGAAACTGAAGTTGCATCTGGACTCCTGGGGGCCTGCATGGACGACAATTTTCGTTTGAGAGCAGCCACCAATTGTCTCTTGGCCAAGCTATATCTAGTTAGTGGTGTATCATGGGATAATAACCATAAAAACATAAAGATGGTCAGGCGTCCAGAAACCACCTGGTTCATCCTTCCCGCTGCTGCATCAGCCAAATGTTTAAATTTTATGGGACTTGATAATATCTTATCATAAGCCTGAGCTGGTGGTAACCAGAATTAGAGGCAGAGAATATTGAAGGTGAAATATTATCTCTTTACCAACTTAATATGATGTATCAGACATTTTTCTTCCGATAGTATATCCCAGACATGCAGGCTCACTTTTGGCTGGAGCTTCTCCAAAAATGCCTGGAGCACGGAAACCTTTGTTATCTTTCATCCCTCGGGCATCAAACCATTTATCTTTGGGGACATCTCTAATGAACCATGTTTGCTAATGTATCTCTGAGGCCCCTTGTGTTTCTTTCCCATCTGATTTTGGTTTTGATCTTTATCTTCCATCACCGTAGTCCATTTATATCTTTGATTTAAAAATGGAAGGAAGGCAACAAACTAGAGTCTCTGATGTGCTAAACTCAATAGCGACTTCGGTGATATAGGTTGCCGAGAATGACCCTGGCGATAGTTATCATGCATGATCCGGCTTCTCGCACGGCCTGTGCATCCCTATCCCGTACACCTTCTTCGGTATGACTTCGAGGCAACAAATTAGAGTCTCTGACACGCTAAACTCCCATGTCGCGGAGAGCGATTTTGGAACAAGTTTTCATGTGTGCGCCATTACGGTCTACACATCCCTCTGTCCCATGCTTTTTTTTTTCGGGAAAACGCAAGAAGGGCTTGCATTTCATTGCTTTGGAAAGGAGGGGAGTCTTGGTTACAATCCTCCTAGGAGGGAATTACAGTGTCTGGGGGCATATCAGTGCACGTCCCAGGTTTGCGGCAAGATGGCACGAAGCCCTAGGGCGCCGACTTTGGCCCAGAGGGCGGCCTCATCTTTGATCTTTGTGAGCAGGTCGGACGTCGAGGGTTGACCTCTGTTGAAGACGCAATCGTTGCGGTGCTTCCATATCATCCATGGGACGAGGAGGGTCACGGAGGCGAGGCCCTTGCGCATGGGCATTGGGGTGTCATGTTGCGCCGTGCTCCACCAATCATTGAGGGAGATCTCTCGGTCCGGCGGGGTGCAGGGGAGTCTGAGCCAGTGCAGTACGTCGTGCCAGGTCTGCCTGGCGAATGGGCAGGCGAGGGTGAGGTGGTGCATGGACTCGGGGGCCTGGTCGCAGAGGAGGCATCGTGCGGGGTGCTGCAGGCCGCGGCTGGCGAGGCGGTCGGCTGTCCAGCACCGGTCCAGGCGGGCGAGCCAGTGGAAGAAACGGACGCGTAGGGGTGCCCAGTTCTTCCAGGTGAGTTTCCATGCGTCGCAGCCCATGGAACCATTGAAGGTGGCGAGGTAGGCCGATTTGGCGGAGTAGACGCCGCTTGTGTTCCACTTCCAGATGAGGCGGTCTGGCTCGTCGGAGAGGGTCGTGGCGTTGATGGCCTGCCAGATCTGTAGGTATTGTCCGATCTCGTGTATGCCGATCGTGCCGTGTATGTACCGTGCCCATTGGTTGGCCTGGAGTCCATTTGCAACGGTCCTGAGCTTGCGGCGACGCTTGGGAATGCAGGCGTAGAGGAGCGGCACGATCTCGCAAACAGAATGCCCGCCAATCCATCGATCTTCCCAGAACAGGGCCACCGTGCTGTTCCCGAGTTGCATGGTGGTAGATGCGAAGAAGAAGGCACGCTCCTCGGCGGTGAACTGCAGGTCGAGGCCGGCCCATGCTCTAGTGCTGTCCGTATGGCTGAACCACAACCAGCGGGTGCAGAGCGCGAGGCTGGTACGGCCAAGGTCGTGCACGCCGAGTTTGTCCCATGCTTTTACCTTCTTTTACCCAAATATATGGAAAATTGTTTCATTTGGGTCCCCCTTTTTAGGGACATTCCTGCTTACAAGGCCTTTTCTTTATAACAGTACTCCCTCCATCCCATAATATAAGACGTTTTTTGACACTACACTAGAGTCAAAAAAACGTCTTAAATTATGGGACGGAGGGAGTAATAATTAAATAAGAAAATTATTCACCCTAATTTTTTAAAAAAATTTATTCACATATGCACTGGTGCCTTTGGGCCACCGAAGAACAACAATCCAATATTCAAGTATGTTGTACTAATGCAATCATAAATAGTGTTATCTTAATCAAGAGAGGTGCTTTAACCTTATATCGGACAAAAGCATTATCAGATGATGCATCTTATTATGGAACTAGTATGGGATCTACTATGCACAAAACGATCCTCGAAGAACTCTGGATGTACATACTACCTAATAGCTCAATGTCTAACCCTTAGAAGGTTTAGGCTTTACTCCGTCTGTTTCAAAATATTGAAGTTCTAGGTTTGTCCGAAGTCAAACTTCTTTAAGTTTGACCATGTATATACAAAAATAGATTGACATCTACAACATCAAATAAACATAGTATGAACATATATTTTATGATGAATGTAATGAGACTAATTTTGTGTTGTAGATGTTATATTTTTTGTCAGACTTGGTCAAACTTAAAGATCTTTGACTTAGGACAAACTAGAACTCAATTTTTTTTGGGAACGGAGGGTGTAGAAACTGTTTTTTGGGCTACCAAAAGGTTGAATATACCTTTGACTTAATTAATATGGTTAACTGGATATATGCCACTGCAATTTTGGTCAACTGAAAACGCCATTACAATTTTACACTTTGGGGATATGCCAATACAATTCGTCCACCCTGCTCTATATAGAGGATGGAATAATTGTAATGTCATTTTTCCAAAGTGCAAAGCTGTAATCGCATTTTTACAATTCACCAAAGTTGCCATGGTATATATCCAGTTAATCCTTATTATTATCTCTAGAGTCTATAGCACAATGTACCACAGTACTACTCTTGATTCACATACATATTTTGGATAATCTGCTTGTTGGTTCCCAGAATTAGAGGCATCAGAGAACTAAAGGGGAAATGATATCTCTTTTTCAACTTGATCCAGAAACAAGAAAACATGGTTATTTTCATCAATGCAACAATAGTATAATTTTGATAACATTTTAGGTTCAGTTCTTTTTGGCTGGAGCTTCTCCAGAAATGATTGTAAGATGTGTTTCTTGGCTTGCTTCCTTCTCTTCCATGAGCTTCCTCCCGAGTATTGATATAACTTTGGGGCCTGGGGTGTGAATAATTTGTCCGTAGCATATATCTTTGATGAAACCATGAGTTGGTTTTGAAATCTTATGGGTTTCAGCTCTAGCCTACCCCAACTTGTTGGGGACTAAATGCTTAGTTGTTGTTGTTGTTGTTGTTGTATTCACATTTGCTAATGTATGTCTGAGGTCTGATGTGTTTCTTATCTGTTTTGGTTTTCATTTTGCCACACATTCGTTTTATTGCCGTAGTTGATCTCTGTTTCTGCTGCATTTATCCCTGTAGCGACTTCAGCGCTGTATGTTGCTGACAGCGAGCCCGGTTGATAGTCATCAGTTATCATGCATGCGCCATCTTTTCGTATGGCCTCTGCATTCCTATCTCCGACACCTCCTGCAGTATGAATCTAAGAACTGCGAGGCAGCAAATTAGAGTCTCAGATGCGCTAAATTCTGTAGCGCCTTCGGTGCTGTACACTGCTTAGTGAGTCGAGAACAAGTTATTGCCCTATCTCATATCCCTTGGATCTTGTTTATCCAAAACTATTGGGACATGGAAGAACAACAATCCAATCTTCCTGTATGGAACTAATGGAGGGATAAATAGTGATGCTTTAAGCTTGTGTCCTGCAAAAACATTATCTGACAACGTATTTCAGTATGGAATCAGCAAAGAAATTGGGATGCATACTACTATACTAGTACAAGAATTCAGGTCCAATCCTTTGCATATCCATGGCCGCGTTGCTGTCTGCATGCAAACACTGGAAATGAGCGACTGATGAAAATAAATTTCTGCATTGTTCTTTCCGTGTAAAAAGATGAAGGAAACTTATACCGTAGAAGCTAATTTTGGGACTACCAAATGGTTGAATATACCTGGGACTTTAGCAATATCTTCTAACTATTGGCTCACATACATATTGAGGATCATCCACCTGTTGCAAACTGCAAACAACTTTAAAGGTTGGTTCCCAGAATTAGATGCATAAGAGAATATTAAAGGTGAATTATGAGCTTGACTTGATCCAGAAACAAGAAAACACGGTTATTTGCATCAATCCAACAGTAGTATGATTTCTCAAACATTTTTGTGACATAGTTTTCTTGATCGAAAAATGAGCAGATATGAAGTACTTAACACCTCTCAAAAGCTTCAGCTATTGCAAGCCTTCTCATCTGAGTTCTCGAGGCCTTGAAGATCAAGCAGACAAGTGGTCTAGAGTAGAAAAACCAACCAGCAGTTCAGCTACCCTAACCCAGTAGTTAGACTGCCTTGCCTTGTCATTTTGTTTCAGATCTTTGCCGCAATTGTAGGCTGCAGTCTGCAGAACTGTCATCCTGTAGATACCTGGTCATCTTGTTTCCTACCTGAACCTCCAATGGTCCTACTATTCTCTCTTAATTGATTAAGCTGAACTCCTGTCACTATTCTTAATACAAAAAGGAAAAAGTAATTAGTTGATGTTGATTATTGAGACAACTGAGTTGCGATGCAAAGTCACGCGAAGTAAGGAGTTTGAACTTCAAAATTACAATCTTGCCCATATGAGTTGTCTTACCTGAATCAAACTTTCTATTTTCATTGCCTCCTTTTGAAGCCAAGAATATATGCTCCATCTTTTTGTATGCTTATAGACATAGACTTCTTGCATATATCTTTCTGAAAGTAACAGAATATATGGGGAGATATTACTTTGTCCACTAACCAAGCATCTCCCTCTTAGCAGTTAACTTCTAACCAGTTTGTTTGGTGGTCTAATTATTGGTGCTCCATTAGTTTGTCTTCTTTTTTATTTTCCACCTCCCATAAATTTCTTTGATTTCCCAAATGACATCCTCCAGATTTTTGTATATCCCAGGTATTGGTATTTTTTATACCAATTTCCCTCGAAGTAAATATGATATCTGTATTTGCTTGAGACAACATGAAATTGGAGTTTAAATTCTTTTCTGTAGACAATTCATTCTTCCAGCCTACTGCTGGTAATGGATCAATAATGATTATTCTCCTAGGTTGGCAACCAGGACACCAGAGTGAAAGTGACATTGGAATTTATGCTGGTTGGGGTGCAAAAGAATGCACAACACTCCCATTGATGCACCAAGCTTCACGTTTTGGAGGGGCACCTCTTGCTCTTGGTGTCCTTATTCGTGTATTCCTGTACAAGTGTGAGTTACTGCAATAGCTTGTGGCCCTTTACAGAGTAGGATGCCCCTTGGCGCTGTGACAAAAGCAAGGGCAGACTTGTTCTTGGCTCTGTATGTTCTGGGGGTTCTCTGACTGTAGGGTCTACCGGTGGAGGTTGTCCCATGGGCCAACTAAAGTTGGGTCCCTGGGAAGATGGACCTCTCCTTGGGCCATAAGGGGGGTTTCTTCCCTCCGAGGCCACCAAGGGATCTTCTTGGAGGTGGTGGGTGAGTCTCTTCTATCACCCCTCTGTGGGAAATACCAGGGACCTATTAGAGGCGAAAGGAGGTGACCTGCTGTGGATCATCCTCACCTCATTATTTGCATAAGACTTCTTGAAAACAGTACATCCTCATGCATGCATGACCATGTGAGGTTATCATCCTCGAACTCCTGAAGTGTGGAGATGGTTTGACAATGTAAAAATGTTCTTTCGATGTGCCCTCTCCAGGCTACTGTTACTATGTCCTAACTGTTACCTTCTGTCTTAGAAAAATGGCAAGTACATGAACAAAGGTCCCCACTTTTCATCTAACAAGGCAATATGATCACACTATGAGTGCCAGTTCTTGCTTGCTAACCGTTTTTAAAACTCTTGACCATTAACAGTAGCCATCCTGACAGTGACCTGAAATATCTGATGACGTGTATATGAAGGTTATTCGATGTTGCGAGTGGTAGACATCACGTACATGTTCTCTTGATTCACTCTTTTTTTTGTGATGCAAATAATTGCCTGCAATACTTGTATACAGTCTGATGGCAGCAACTCAAACATTGATATGAGTAGTCTTCCTAACATTAGGCATGTCATCATATTGCAGTTCACGACCCTACAAATTCTTTACTTTTTACTTTTTTATGAACAAAAATGTAAGAGAGCGTAGCTTGGTAATCTGAGTTATGAGTCATGAGTCATCAGCTGCAACACTTTCCAACAAATGGGAACGCATCAAATTGAGAATTTGATAGAACACATCCAAAAGGTGTGAGACAGCTGACCCCCTCATCAGCTGCAGCTATTCCAGTGACACTGTGTCATGGTCATGGGTCGGTGCCATGATTGTGTCTAGAGAAGTCATCTAATGTTCTTGAGATGATGTATCTATGCATCTGATGACCGAGCATATCATTTCCCTGTGATCCAACACAAGGCACTATCTTCTGGACAGCTGTTTAAGTATGGGCATAGTTGGTGAAGCTACCAAAAATGTGTTGGGGTGATAGTTCAGGAATCAGTTCTGTCCCAAGCCTGTTTACCACAAATTCATCTCTTGAAAGTCTGAATTGCCCTCATGATTAAGTTGTGGGGAGATTACTAGCACCAGTTACACCGCCTCATCACCTGTGGACCTCTCCCCCGTTGTGACAGTTTTATCCATCTAGTATATCATAGTACAAAGTTTCATGGCTAAGTAAACCAAGAGAATAATTAACTTACTGAAAACTGAAATGCCTAGAGATTATGTAAGCTAAAGCATACCATACTTGAAATTATATTTGTGAGTTAACCTCCAATATTTTTTTCCAGGTAAACGGCAATGATGAAATGGGGAAACCAGCCTATTTCAGCATAACTTGGAAGACTGTTGTTGCATGAATATTATCACACTTCCATCACGAGGAATGAAAAATGGGCCTTTATGTGGCGCATAAGTGTATATTTTCAAAAGGAAAACAGGTCGTTCCTTTCTAGCCACCAAATAGAATTCATGTTTCTTTTTTGTTTCATGTAGGGTAGTTTGCTCTCAAAATAGGAGAATAAGGTGAGTTGCCTCCCACACATTCTCAACAGAGAGGTTGCAGAAATGCTAGGATGCTGTGCTGAATGTACTTTTTTTTTGTTAGATAGATTTCTTTCCTTTCCTTTTCCAGGTTCGTAATAAAATGTAACATTTAAAGTTGGAAATATGTTCTCTATTGTGCATATGTTGCAACTCTGCTTGGCCATGCTTCATCCGTTGATTATTTGCATCAAATTGATGAACCAATTGATATCCTTGAAGGTGTACACAAGTTTGTACGCCTAGCATCCCTGTTCAGAAAATGAAGTAGAGATTTATGTCGTATTGCTTGAACTGTCTGCACCATCATAATTTGCACTGCACATGCTGCTCTTGTACTGGAGGATCTTTTTAATCGTTTCTTCCATTTCTATTTTTCTATGATTGCTAGTACCTTGGGACTTGTGATGCGCTACTGAAATCAAGGACACGCACGTATGGCAGTATGTGCCTTGCTGCTGAACTGTTAATAATGCAACAAACACCTGAAGGTGGCGATCATTAGCAAACCAGCATGTGCAAGGGCAGTCAAGGTTCTAAATTTCTAGTGTATGGTTTAAATGTCCTGGATTTTTGGAAGTTCTTGCGAGTGATACTATTATAGTTTCAGCATTATTAAATATCATGATGTCAAGCGAAACTGATCTTCTTTGCGCACGAAGCTCTATGCTAAGTGTGAATGACCCTATAGCATTGCGTGAA
The DNA here is from genome assembly GCF_003073215.2 of Triticum urartu. Classification (NCBI taxonomy): domain Eukaryota; kingdom Viridiplantae; phylum Streptophyta; class Magnoliopsida; order Poales; family Poaceae; genus Triticum; species Triticum urartu. Next base: position 21,487 of record NW_024120661.1, read on the forward strand.
CTTGATCATCATGCCCTTCCAGTCTTTGTTTTCTAATTGTTTTGCTCTCACCATATATACATTGCATGAACTGGATTTTTAGAGAGAGAGACAGAGAGCATCCATGAATTGTTGAGCATATTTTTTTCTTGGATTTTGTTTGGTAATGGGGCCCTTAGGAGTCCATCAACCCAGGGTTCAAAAATCTGCGTTCATGAGGGGTTACAAAAATATCTTTGCAAAGAAGAATGGCCTTGTTTGAATTGAGTTTAATTTCTGTGTGCTCCCCGGCATTTAGCTACCTTATCTATTTTTCTTGGTTGGGTGAGTGGAGAAGCAACACACTTTTTTAATAATGCGAGGAGCAACACAATTTTTTACTACTAGTAGTGTCTCATATTTGGTCAACCTCACAGCCTTGCCATAGGGTTCCTTGACTTAGTTGCACTTGACAAATTAATTATGTGGGTTCTTCCATCAACACGTGTGCACTGCGAAGCAATGGTAAAACCATTTTAATGCAAGATGGGGGTAACAAGAGCCAATAACACAAGCAACCATGTGTGCTCAATTTGGCAATTAAACATGGCCTAATTATTGGCATTTATTTCTGATGTCCTAAATTACTAGTTGCTGGATGGGACGATATGAATGGTGGCGCACGACGATGACGGCGACCTTCCTGGAAGCAAGGAATCCCAGTAGGCACTAGGCAGTTAGTTGTCCAGTGAGTGGCAAGGAGTCCCATTGGAACTCTCCTTGGTTAGGTGAGAAGTCGTCTCTATATTTGGATGTTAATAAATAAATATGCATGCATTGGGCTGCTGTTTGTTGCATGCCTGACAAGCAACTATCAGACGCTTCTAAGTGAGGAAAAGGCTACCTAAATCAAGTTTGGTCGGCGGCTCAGCTGTTCTCCAGTTGAATTTCTGTTGAATGAAGCTAATTGTTGCCGTGGAATGAACTGGTTTTGAAAGTTCTATATTTCTAGTGCATGGGTGAAGGGAACTGGTTTTTTGAAAGTTCTTGCTAACAGAACTACTCCCTCCGTTCGGAAATAAGTGTCGTGGTTTGAGTTCAAATTTGAACTACAACCATGTTATTTCCGAACGAGGGAGTACTTTAGTTTTAGCATTATTAAATTTAATGTCAGGTGAAACTGGCCCTCTTTCCATGCAGAGCTATATTGGTAAGTGTGGCATTGGATGAACTTGATCCTGATGCCCTGCCAGTCTTTGCTTTCTATTTTTCTTTTTGCTCTCACCATATGCATTGCATGAACCTGATTTTTAGATATATATATATATAATATATATATATATATATATATATACAAAGAGAGAGAGAGAGAGAGAGAGAGAGAGAGATAGAGAGAGAGCATCCGTGAATTGTTGAGCATATATTATTTATTGAATTTTGTTTGGTAAAGGGGGCCTCAGGAGTCCATCAAAGCTATCCTGGGTTCAGAATCTGTGTTCACCAGAGATAACAAAAATATCTTTGCAAAAGAAGAGTTAGTCCCTGCTTGGATCGAGTGCAATTTTTGTGTGCTACCTTGTATAGTACTCCCTCCGTCCCATAATACAAACGTTTTTTGACACTACGCTAGTATCAAAAAACATCTTACATTTTGGGACGGAGGGAGTATTTTCTTGGTTGGGTGATAGGGGAAGCAACACATGTTTTTTTAGTTTCTTATAGTTGGTCAACCGCACAGCCTCACCATAGAGTTCCTTGACCTTATTGCACTAGAAAAAAATATAATTATGTGGGTTCTATGATCAACACATGCACATCAATTGAAAAAAAAACTATTTTAATGCAAGATGAGGGTAGCAACAGCCAAGAACACAAGCAACCATGTGTGTTTAATTCGGCAACTAACCATGGCCTATTTTTGTGTGATATTTATTTCTGATGGCCTGAATTACTAGTTGCTGGATGGAGCGCCGATGTGGATGGTGGCGCACCACGACGAACGGCGATGTTCCAGTAGGCAGTCAGTTGCAAGGAGTCCCGTTCGGACTCTCCATGATTAGGTGAGAAGTCATCCCTACATTTGGATGTTAATTAATAAATGTGCATGCCACTGCTGTTATGAAAACTAGATGATACCCCGCGCGTTGCTGCGGGAATTGTAGTGCGAAAAATTTGATGGATTAGACAAATGAATTATAAATAATTTGGATATACTTGTTAACCATATGGTCTCTTGACTAAAGTAAAACAATTTGATTAGATTGAATTGAACAATGCACGACCGGATAGAAAAATAGAAATATTTCCTCTTTTCCTTCTAATAATGTATATTTAAAAACACAAAATGCAAAGCAAATAATGTAATTGCTTAGTAAGGAACCTTCATTGTTCTGATCTTCAAACTAAGGAAGCATACGAAATGTAGTATGTGAGACAAAAGAATAGTTCACAAAGATGGAGCACACATCAATGGTCGTCCTGAATCCTTCACTTCGCTAACCAACTAACCTGCACACTCATGTATTGTACTGAGAACCACCTGAGAATCACACCACGGAATAAATTACTCAAATCAGCAAAAGTATGACAAAAAACACACAACTAAAGGAAGATCTTATTATCACGTGAGTATGATGACATGGCTAGCAAGATGTCCTCATTTGTGTATGCCTATCAAAATCTCTGTAAATAGATAACATATCGAATAATAATTTGATCGAGACATGCTACCTCTTGGGACATAGCAAACAACCAAAATGTATCTCGGCATGCTGGGAGAAGGTTATAACTTTTTATCTCATCCAAGTACACAAATATAGATTACTATCCTTGCTAAAGAAGAAGATAAGATAAGAATGTAGATCACTAAAAATATAGATGTACAGTTACGTAGTAGAGTTCAGAAAATGATGTGACATATTCCAACATATCAATTTAGGCACATGAATCATATGGTATGTTCCCACAATGGCGACATAACTTGTGCCCTCGGGAGTAGGTAATTTCACGCTTATGCTGGTAAAATGTTTTCAATAATAAAAAGTCATTTCAGGTAACACATTTTCCTAAGTTTAGTTACATTGCATGATATCAAGATGGATTATACACCAAACTGATTCGGTTCAGCAACTTAAGCTTGAATTTGTCAAACTTAAGCTAAAGAAGAAGATAAGGAAGCATACTGAATTATGTAGACTTTGATCTGGCCTCTCAAGCTCCAAAACAACGGCACCCGTATATGGCTGACCCAGCCACCACTCTCTGTCAGATTCAGCCATCATGCAGTATCAATGATGGGCATAACTGAAACAGTGTCCGACTATAATTGTTGAACAATACAGAAGGAGATGCATATACATGGAAGCTATTTCAATTATACAGAGATCGATGTATACATTCAGCATACAACTATGTTCCCAAATAAAATGTGTGTTGAATGAAAAAGAAGATTATGGACGTTATACCATCAAAGAAGATCTGTGCAAGGTAATTTCTTTAGATGTCTTCTTTAGCGATGCACAAATAATACAATCTCTGCAATAACTAATGCAATCCTGCTAAAGAAATGTAGGTACAGGAGTTACCTTCAGTGGATGGTAGCATTGATCGTCTTCTTCAAAGGGATCTAGTAACATGATTGTAGCAATCTGCTAGAGCAAATCAAAACAGTATAGTGAATCTGCAACTTGGAAGTTATTTTTTTGGGATCTCGGGTGTACCTTGATATACTCTTGACTGGCAGTATCTCTTCTCGTCAGCATATCGTGGTGAAGTTGTCTTAGAAAACCTTTACACAACAGCTTTCCTCCCAACCAGGCCAAGGCTACCGCCGGTTGCTGGTACTGCTGGCTGCAGGGCGTGGTGATCGATTTAGTGGATGGAGATGGTAGGACGGGGGAGAGAAGGCCACGGATTCTGTAGCCAAGGAGAAGAGGACGGATCTGATGGCACGGGTAAGCGAAGCGGTGGATGTGCAAGGGCTGGGGCGGGAGGTTGGGAAGGGTATTAATGGTGAGAAGACATGGTAGGTCAGGGGAGAGGAGGAGCCAAATTAAGGTATCGATGCATTGTCTCCATTAATGGACATTAGAGAAGGTGAAGAGGAAGAGGAGCAGCCGTGTAGAAGAAAGGACGCAGAGGAGGCGCTACAGAAGGAAGTGGTACCATCATGCGGGGAACCCTGATGGATACGGTCTGCCAACGTCCAACCCAGCCCATTCGAACTCTTTGCTGAGAAATCGCTTCGTACAGCCGCCACAAGTCCAGCCGAAGAAAAATTGAATATGTTTATTCAGACCTGAGGAGGTGGGCCTAAGTGGGACTGCATGAGGTGTGACGTGGCTAGATGTGAATGGATGATGACGTGTCTATGCTGCATGTTGAGATAAATCAAGTAGTGGGCGTGAACTTCTTAAGTATATAGGATGACGCAAGCTGCTATCAGGCGCTTCTAAGTGAGGAAAAAGCCACCTAAATTATGTCTGGTCGGCGGAGCCGCCGTTCTCCGGTTGAATTTCTGTTGAGTGACACTGGTTGTTGCTGTGTCCAGGCTTTGCCAAACTAGGAAACTAGGAAATACCTTGACGTATCAGAGAGATGGAAAACAACATCCACCAGTGCACCACTGACACGCATTGGCCCTGGCTGTATCCCACATACCATTTTTCACCAGCATTATGTTTGTACCTTCTCTTTTTGTGTGTGTTGGTACTCTAAATCTCATCAAAATTGCAATCTGGTAGGTATGATCTTCACCAGTTAGCCAGTTTAGTCACTGCATTGTGAGCACCTGGAGGCTTCTCTCTAATATTGCTTTAAAGCACTGTAGCTTAACAGCCGCCCCTTGCAATTACATGCACTCCATCTGCTTAATAATGCAGACAGAGAGAGACAGGGGCGCTCAATGGAATCAACTGGTGGTAGTTAGTTAGTGTTCCACTAATGACATTGCAAACAAGACTTGTCTTCCTAAGCATTTTTTGTGATTCCTAGCTCAGATGAGCAAGAGAAGGTATCATTTGCCTCCTTTCTTGCAAGAATTTGTTAAGAATGCAAAAGGGTAAAAGGTTTACGGAAAGGCTTGGGGGTGCAAGGATCCCATCAAGGGCGGGAAAGTGCATTTTTACAATCTGATGGCGACGCTTTAATCCTCCCTTCTGAAGCAAGGCAATTGCTGCTTTACCAGACTGTCAAATGGAGGCTAGCTAACTGCATTAAGCAAATGGCAGTCACATCACATCCATCAGATGCCTGGAAGCTTCAAGCTCTCAAAAAGGGCTGGTTAATTGTGCCAATTAGCGCTAAACAACACGCAACCACCTTCATCGTCGAGCCGGGAGAAACCCCCTCCGCGTTCCGAACGGGGCCTAACCTTTTCACATTCAGAAAGATCGCCGAGAAAAGGTAATTTTTATGCCCTTAGCTACACAATAATGTGAAAGTCCCCCTCTGTAAATCCTGGCTTGGACTTTACATCCAGGCATCCAGCCAGTCAGCACATTCTCATTGGCTGTGGAGGGAGAACAGTCAGTCCCTGTTGGCTTGCTGTTCCAGGAAAAACCCTATCCCTGCCTTTCACCTTCCATGAATGCACATTGCAAGCATTCCCATGGCAATGCAACAGCCTGCTTTTGACAACTTTGATTGCTCCCCCTAGAACATTACAAAACCCTGGCCTTCACTACAGATACAGTGACCATGACAGGCTCTTTCACCGTCCATTGTGGCAATAATGCCCGCCTTTTTTGCATCTCGTTTTCTTGGCACGGCGTGTGAAAACATTATACTCCATCCGTCCCACAATATAAGTTCATTTTTCAAGCTATAACGATCTTATATTGTGGGAAGGAGGGAGTACTACTAGTGTGAAAAAAAATGAGGGTAAGAACTAGCAATGTGCATAAGTGGAGAGGTGTAGGGCTGCTTTACAGAACAAGGGCAGTGTTCGTTCGTGTGTGTGTGTGTGTGTGTGTGTGTGGGTGGGTGGGTGCACCTAGCAACAAAAGCGAAGAGGAAATGTGTGTGACTGTGTTCAATTATTTGGTTTTATCTTTTCCATTTGCAGAAAAGGTATTCCAAGAACAACATTAAAGCCGGGCTGCCACGCATATTTCCCTGTGGTTGATGGCTACCTCCAACAATGGAAATGGAAGGGAAGGCAGACAAGTGTAATCAGATTCTCGCCAATTGTCTATGCAATTCTCAGGTAAGAAAAGAACCAGATGGTCCAAGATTTCGAATTTTCAATACTCAGCGCTTTATGCTCTTCGAGGAAATGTCCTCGAAAATTCATGGCAATTCGGCATCCGGTCCGGCTACACGTTAGAACTGAAGACGATGCTTGTTTAGTAAAAGCATGGTTCATAATCATACCAGGTTCTTCAAGAACTTGTTTCATGGACAGTTCATGTTCCAATGCCAACCTTAAGAAAAGAAAAAAAAATGAAATCTGGGATCTGTGGCAATCCACCCGATGTTGACCCGCACGCGTTCGGCGATGTGATTCTACTGAAATACCTGATCCAAGAAACACATTTCCACTTGCATTTGCATCCTGCACAGATTTATAAAAAATGCTAGTAAATCAATTTCTTCCAGTTAGCAATGACTGAATCTGATCTGGGGCTCCATGCAACTTGCACTGTGCAACTACTGATGGAGCAATGTGGCTGAACATGAGCACAGCAGCCTTTGTCCCCACCGACCACATGGGCTTAAGGAACACAGAAAGCAGGTTAGTGCATGCATTAGCCCATATGCAGCTGCTCATAACCACTATTCAATTGAGCACAAGTACAAACCCGCCGAGGTTAGTTTAAGAGGGGCAGATCCTTAGTCTTGGTTTCTGCAAGAAGGAATCAAAAGAACACTTGTTTAATTTCTGTGCGCGATAGATCGTGTTTGTGATGCCCACCATGCTTTTGATAAGATCCGAATTACATATCAACTGCTAAGAAATTCTCATCTTTGGTGTGAAATAGTCTTTGGCCGCATTTAGCGTGCTTCGAATGATAAAATTCCGCTCTTTATTCTCTGGAGAATTGTTTAGTGTGGCCTTTGTTCCAATATGGTCCTGCTTTTTATTCACCTTAAGATCTGAATTATACATCTCAACTGTTACGAAATTCTCTTCTTTGATGTGAAATAGTCTTTGGCCACATTTAGCGTGTTTCGAATGATAAAATTCTGTTCTTTATTCTCTGGAGAATTATTTAGGGTGGCCTTTGTTCCAATATAGTTATGCTTTTCAGTCTCCTTTTATATTTAGTAAAGTGTTTATTCTGTCTAACCTTTGCATCTCCCATAAAGGATATTTCTGGTCTTGTTTATGGTTAAGGACTACTCACTTTGTGTGAGAGAGTTTATTGGCTAATATATAAAGCTGCAAACCTGCCATACATCAAAACATTAATCTGAAATTCCATAACCTCTAATTAAGGCACTAATTGATTGCAGCTTATGGAGCCTTGTCAAGTTCCAAGGAACATTATGTCTCATCTAACCACATGCACAGGCTGCTGTCTCACTAATTCCATGTATAATGCATGAACCAACCTTTGGACTCAGGTGACACTATGATCCAAAAGCCACAATCAATGGCAAACAAGATCCCTTTTCCTCTTATCATTTTTTCTTCTCTTTCCTCCTGTTAGATCTTCATGTTCACAAATTATCAAGAGGTGACAGATGTGCACCAGCAGAACAACCTCACTATAATAAAGATACATTGGAGAAAAATATGTACTTTCTCTCTTCTCCACACACACACACACACATACCAAAAAGTAAAGAACACCTTGGACACAACAGCTCATGTTAAAAGTACAACTAAGTACTCTAGCTCTGTTGAGTGCCTCAAGATTCTTGAGAGGCGCCACCAAGAAAACCAAGGTCCATGGCACTTTTTCCCTCGAGGTGCATTGCCCGATATGCATTGTGTTTCTCTTTTCTGCTGAGTTTTCCTGCTGCAAGCAACGTCTACTTTTTAAAGCTGTAATGTGCAAATTATGTATGTGCACATCATGCAGCCAGATCAGGCAGAAGGATGGCCTGGGTAATTCACTTGACCGACCAGAAGGAAAATTTGGCGTTTGTGTGATTTAAAAATTGAACTGTCAATTCAAACCAATCATGCTCATATAGTCATATATACATCAGGATGTGGCTCTAGTTGCATTTTTTTGTCATGGTCAGGAGCAACTGAGCAAGCAGCCCTTCAATGCATACACACCTGGAGCATCAGGTTGCTTCCACTGATGATGACTCCCAAAACACTCAAACATGCAAAATGTTTTCTTGTGCCTACGGAAATCTCCGACGACGATCGTCGTCGCCCGCCTCCCGGGACTGGAGCACCGGAGCGGCTGGCGGAAGATGGAGAATATTCCGGTTTGTTCTCGCCTAGTATTCTCTCTTGCTTTGTGGAATTGTGGATGGAGAGGAAGAAACTAGAAAGGTGGTGGCTGGCCGAGGGGAAGTGAGTGACCACCATGGCCGTCCTTGATTCCCTGCCATTTGCAGCATGGATGGCCTCTGCAAATCTCCACTGTGTGGGAGGGCCGGCTCTACTCTACTCCACTCCACTCCATGAATGCAGCTAAGCTACCTCCAGGCCCAGTGCACCAAATTGCACACCTCTTGCAGCCAGTGGTCCTCCATTGGCACCCCATATGTGTGCAAGCATGTGTGTGTGCACTGGTACAAGTGCCAACCAAGTTACACAAGGGCTGCAAGACCAAGATGCAGATCACATCCTGTGGTGGCAGCTGCTGATCCTGCCACTCCTGTTAGGATCATGCATGCATGCATGAGATTCATGTGTGTGATAGCTAGCAGAAGGATCATCATCAATCAGGCTGCTGCCGCTGCAGCATCTGCATGTGGTTTGGTGGGTAGGTACCAGTACCAGTACCATACCATACCCAAGAAGATATCATGTGAGCTGGAGCCACATGAAAAATGGAGGAAGAGAAAGGAGAATGGGTTTGAGGTGAAATATCATCAGTGAGTGAGCTAGCTAGCTATGCTATGAGAGGCTACTGGTAGTGGTAGTGCTGCTGCCATTAGTTTTGCAGAGATGGAGATGCAGCAGTAGTAGTAGTACATGCATGCACTGTGCCTGTGTACAACAGAGTTGGTCCATGCATGCATGACAAGCAGGAAAAAGTGCCCCTGTGGTACA
>NW_024120662.1:0-21197 GCF_003073215.2 Triticum urartu
GTCACCGCCGCCCCCCCGCACCGCAAACACTCCCCCTCCACCTCCCCACACCGGGCCAATTTGCGCCGCATCCTCTACTTCCTGCGTGTCGTCGCGAGCCAACCACGCGCCAGCGACTAGCCAGCCAACGAGGATCTTTGTCCGGTGTCCGTCGTGGACTGGCCCGTGGATAGAATGGACGCTGGTGGCGGTCACCGTGCCGGCAAGGCTCTGCCAAACCAATTCAGTGGGTGGTCAATCAGTCCCCTCGGCCATCTGAAAACTCTGTTTCATCTAACGTCTCTCCACACTGCTCACCTAGTTCTGTATGGATTATGTTTACTTGTGGCAGTTGCCAACATTATGAACATTCAGTAATTCACTTGTGTTTCTTCAACTACTTAACCAAGCAGTATTGATTTGTTAGATCTGAAACTTACCAAGTTAGCTGATATGTACAGTTGCCTGCCTATCCTACTACCATGTTCGGCCAGAATGACGATGAAGGCATAATCCTAGTCCTGTGTTTCAAAATATCCGATAGCTTCGACAAGCAGATTTCTCCTCAGCTCAGGGACAACATCAAGTTGAGCAAAATTGATTGCATTTCATAAGCTAAACACTTTCAGTACCTCAGACAAGTTTCTTATGAGTAATTGGTTATGCAAAGTGTTATGAATGAGGGAATGGAGAAGGTCAAGGGGTTCCAGTAGACAACAACGTGCCCTACATAGAGAGGCTGAAATTTTTGTCCGACATTGTGAACCCCAAGACCTGTAGCTTAGTGCAGCCAAGGGGAGGCTTGTGCGGACCTACAACCAGAAGCCAGTGTTGTCTAGACCTCAGCACAAATTCTACAAAGCTATACTAAGCATTCATGCTTCCTCACTCCTCCATCAACGTGCTCAAATTCAGATATTCTTGATGCACCCTAGATTGAAACATGTGCATATGTCTACTTATTATGATGTAGGGCTCGAACTACTTTGAAATCGACGTTGACGTGCACTGGTTCAGCTACATATCATGAAAGGGCCTCGAGACCTTCCGAGAGCGGCACAAAGATGGCATCATCGATCTTGGGCTGACCATTCAGGTACTTATGTTTCCTTATGTTCTTGGCCTTGGACTAGTTGGCATGAGGATTATTTTGTTCAGAGGAAGGCTAAAGTATGAACCTTATGCATCCAACGCCTTATAACTTACACTATATCATCTTGGTCACTTCTAGCGTGCCAGCGTGATAACTATCACTTTGCTAACCTGTTTAATTCATTTTATTTTTCAGCATAATAACTCCAATTGTTTCTACCTGATAATTCATATTGATTTAGCTTAATAAATTATATCATGCCGGCATTCTAACTCGAACCGCTTTGAATACTTATTTTTTTTACTTTAACCAGATAACTGATGCAACTTGAGCCTGATAAGTTATAATACATCAGCCTGATAAATTGTGATGTATCAAAATGTTTAGCTCTAACTGGTTTCAACACTCATGCTTTTACTTCAACGTGATGACTTATGCAGCTTGAACCTGATAATTTATAGTATGTCGTCCTGAATAAATTTTAGTGTGTCAACATGATAAAACCCACTTTGTTAGCCTATTTAATTCATTATATTTTTTCAACATGATAACCTGAACAGTTTCTAACTGATAATTTATATTGTTTCAGCCTGACAAATTATACTATGTCAGCATTTTTAATTCGATCTGCTTTCAACAATATTTTTTACTTTCAACCTGACAAATTATGCAATTTGAGCCTGATAACTTAATATGCCGGCATGTTTAACTCACACTTTGTCAGCATGTTTAACTCATTCTAGTGTTTGGCATGGCAACTTCATTTTTAGCATGATAATTTATGATGTGTCAGCACAATAATTTGTATTGTTTCGACCGATAACTTGTATTGTTTCGACTTGATAAACCACATTTCTCTTTATCTTATCAGAATGCGGGGAGCCGCATGAACAGGGGCTTCTGAAGCCGCCGGACGGCCATCCCCAATGTTCCTTCATGCTTGTCGTAGTCACCTGCTCCGTGTCTCTCAATCTCAGGGCGGCCATCGGCGCCACCAAGCTCGCCAACACGGTCGTCTTGCTTGACGGTGCCATGCTGCTCAATTCTACATAAGTTTGTCCTTCAGCTTCCTACATGTCACCGTCGTCGGCCTCGGCATGCAGTACAACCTCGCCGGCTGGACCATCTCCAGCAAGTTCCGGATCCCCACTTTCCTCTACTCCGTAAGAAACCAATCAACCATCGTGCTTCTTAATTGCTTGCTACAGTATGCAAAACATGGCTTGCTGTTGATCGTCTTTGATTGATTTTACCTGAATTCAGGGTGTGGTCGCGTCCGGTATGTCCTTCGTGATGCTGACATGCTGCATCGACCCAGGATCTAGCCTGGTCAATGGGAAATTCTGACCGCTCTAACCAGGTCAGCTAGATCATGCTTGTGCTAAGATTCATCAATCCATGTAGTTGTACATTCGTGGAACTAGTGAATCAAAAAACAACATCCTAGAAGACCCCAAACTTATGGAATCGACTCCTATATAACTCATTCCACCCTAATTATTGTTCAATATATGAACACTAAAAAGGTTATTATTGCAAGAAGTTTTCTTACACGATGGCCTGAGGGGCTGCTAAGTTACCCGGTCCTAGTAACTTTTGATCGAGAGATAAAATTTACTGGAACACACCTCGGTAATTCCACCGAAAATAGCATGGTAATTTACGCACCGCATGGCTGGTAAGTTACATACCCCATGCCCTATTAACTTCAACTTGGGGGGAAATACACTAATAACTCCGATAACTCCTGCATAAATAGCGTGGTAATTTAACACACCATAGCTAGACATGATAACTTCAGTGTCTGGTGCATGGAGAGAAAATTGGGAAACCTTTTTTTACCTCCCGTAACTTCAGTGTAAGCAACAAGATAATTTACGTAATGCAAGCATGATAACTTATGTGAAAATAGCACGATAATATATAAACACATACCTGATAACTTATGTACGATACCGCCTTAAATTTGACCAAGGGAGAAAAAAGTTGTTAAAAAATACCCCTCAATAATTTCTATGTAAATAGCATGGTAATATAGGACCTATATAGTTGATAACTTACGCGGAAACACTGTGGTAATTCGCATCTGAAAGGAGAGAACGGGATGATCAGTTTTGTGAACTATGTGAACCGGTGTGAAACGTGCAGAAAAAAATGATGAAACTGGGGTGCATATATAGTCCTAAAACCCGGACAAGTGAGGCCGTCGTTTTGGATTTTTCAGTTAATGATTGTCGTTTTTTTTGTGTGTGCAATCTCGTCTCAAGAAGATTCTAGTAGTATGTAAGTTTTGTGGAATGAACAAACAAAGCTATCCAAGCTGGTTGATGTGGTTACATTTAGTATGGGAGGGTGTTGGTTCGATCCCCTTGTCAATAGGCCTATTTTTGCCTATTTTTTAAACTGCTGATTGCGCATGTGTAGCAGCCTAGAAAATCGGGGAGAGCTCGCAAGTGTACCCCTCCACCGATTTTTTTCTCATGGTTCCCTATTTACCGGTTTTATCCTCATCTGACCGGATAGACCCACTCTACCTTTGGTAACCAAAGAATTCACGTATGGTATAAACAACCTCTTATTTGGTAATAAAAATACAATCAATGCAAACGTTTTTTGACAACCAGAATCAATGCAAACGTAATCAATCTCCTTCCTTCTTCCAATCAATCTCCTTTCTTCCTCCCAACCTCCTATTTCTCTCTTTCCTTTTCTTCTTCTGTTTTTTATATCCGCAAACGTAGCCTTAACCTCACGGACGATGGCTCATATCGCTACATGGCCGCATGACAACGGGGACCTCGCCCTCAACCTCTTTTTTTTTTTGAAGACATGTGGACTTTATTCAACCGAAAATAATAGATATAGATATATCGTTTGTGAGGAAAGGTACAATCTCAATCATAGACTCCTCAACCAATCAACAGTAGAAGAAAATCTAGCCAACCTAGCAAGCTCGTACGCAACCTTATTGGCTTCCCTATTACAATGTTCAAACGTAGAGGTAGGAAAATCACACGACCTCTCCGATCTCTTTGCCACTCTCTTCTCATCTTGTCAACTCCGCCGCGTGATCTGAGCCACAACATCGTCTACCTGTCGCCCTCTCCGATCTTGCCGACTCTCAACGTCAGTTCGGCGCAATCCCATCGACCAATTGAATTGGCACTACATCAATCGTGTCGCGGACAGGTCGTGATGGACCGGACCACAGTGAATCTTCATTCAGCGACACCCGGAAGGGCGTGGTGTTGTAGTAGAGGAAGGCACATCACCAAGGTAGATCGCCATCAGTGGGCTGCCGACGCGCTAGGCCGGTTGAGCAGGGTGATGTCGTGCCAACGACTAGACCAAGCTCCCGTTACCTTCCCAACTTCCTCACCACTGCGCTATAAGCATGTCATACCAGGCAGGGTCTGCATGAACTCGTTCTGTCCGGGTATAGTTGTCCCAGTCTTGAACAATCTTTGTTCCTTTTATATGCCAAGGGTACGTCCATATTATGGAGATGCATGACTAATGTATATAGTGCCTCCCTGATGGTTATCCTTTAAAATTAGGTTCAGTATTATTTTTTGCCGTGATGTACCAACTATTTTTTTGTTAAATACTTCTGCTATTTTTTAGGCTTCTGCTATGTTGCTAAGGTGTGGGAGTACATCGATTGCGTTGTTGTTTAATATTTTTGACGTTTGCTAAGTGTGAGAACATAAAGTACAGCCGCGTTCAATTGACTGTCCTTGTCAATCCATACAAATCATCTAGGTAGGCCATAGGCACGACATGATTTCATGTTTGCCACATAGTACGTTTACTTTGGTATGAGCGCATAAATGCTTATCAAATAAAATCTTTTTTACAGTCATATCATTTTTGGCCATGATGTATCACCTAATTTTTTGTTAACCTACATTGCTAAGAGTGAAAAATAAAATATTGTTTTTTCAATTATATAAATAATAAATGATAGATTATCAGGGACTAATGAACTAGAATATTTTACCCCGTTGCAACGCACGGGCAATTACCTAGTATATATAGAAAGGCATACAAAAAATATACTATGTGTGTGAAAAAAGTTGATCATGTATTTAAATTTTTTAATCAAGCATTTAAAAAAATGTTAAACAAATATTTTAAAAAATTAAATGAATATATTTAAATAAATGTTAAATGTGTACAGAAAAATGTTGACCATGTATTTTAAAAAGTTCAAAAAATGTTAAAACTTGTATTTTAAAAAAATTAATCAAGAATTTTAAAAATATTAAATGTATATAGAAAACATGTTGACTATGTATTCAAAAAATATTTATATTGCATAGAATTTAAAAAATGTTAGACGTGTAAAGAAAAAAGGTCGACCATGTATTAACAAAAATCTTGTATCTAAAGACTTTTAATCAATTATTATTTTTAAAAATAAATGTGCATAGAAAAATGTTGATCATGTATTAAAAAACATTAATCTTATATTTGAAAATATCACTCAAGCATTTAAAAAATTTAAACTTGTATTTGGAAAATGTTAAAAGTGTACTAAAAAATTCTTGACATATACGAAAAATGTAGAATGAAAACCAAAAGAAACAAAGAAAAATGAAAAAACAATGAAACCGGTAATAGAAACAAAAGAAACAAAAAAACCGAATAAAGAAGTGCAAAAAGAATGAAAAAAAGTAAATACCAATAAAGAAAAACAAAAAAACATTGAAAACTATGAAAGAAACAAAAAATAAAGAAAAAAATTGAAAAATTGAGAAAGAAAAGAAAAACCAATAAAAACATGAAAAAAAAGCAAGGAAGAAACCAGAAAATGAAAGAAAAAACAAAGAAACCAAAGTATAACGGTGAAAATAGAAAATCAGAGAAGAAATGAGAAACAAACAAAATAGAAAAGAAACCGAAAAAAAAGAAGAAACACATTGAAAATCTATGGCGACCGAATCTAGAACGACCGAACCTGCAACGCGCGAGAGGGAGAGTAGCAAACCTACACTAAAGGGCGGGCCCATATGCAAGCACCTTCAGCCAGAGGAGCTTCCGCCCTAGACGTGAGAGAAGTTACTGTCTCGCTATAAGTGACACATAGCTCTCGCGGACTAGCATCCCTCTCACTGAAGTTTTCCCGCAAAGCGCACACGTATGGCTGGCCCAATAGCGTGTTACCGAACCTGCAGTCGATTCATTCGTTCATCGATCGTTCGCTGATATGCTCATTCTGTTTTTTATGTTTGGTTTCCTTTTTTTTCTTTGTTTTATTTTTTCGCCATCATACTTTGCTTTTTTGCTTTTTCTTTCGCTTTTCTTGTTTATATTTTGTTTCTTTCATGGTTTTCATCAGTTTTCTTTTCTCTCACTTTCCTTCTTTTTTCTCCGGTTTTTGTTTATTTCTTGGCTTTCAATGTATTCTTTATTTTCCTTTGATCTTTTATTGGTTTCACCGTTTCCCATTCTTTTTTGCACATGTTTCCTCGGTTAAATTTTTCGTTTCTCTTTTTCTTTCATTTTTGTAGTTTATTGTTTTGGTATTTGTTTTACATTTTCGTATACGTCAAGAACATTATATAACAGATGAACAAGTGCAAAAAATGGTAAACATCTATTATGTGCTTTCTTGAAAAATGGTAAACATCTATTATGTACTTTCTTGTATACACTTTTCGTATACATGAGAAACATTTTGTTTATACACATTTATAACATTATTCAAATGCTTGGTTAATAATTTTTCAAATATTTTATGTAAAGTGTTTTTTGTAATATATTTATTTAGAATATTAGAAAGTATGAAAAATGTGTTTTTTGTAATATATTTATTTAGATTATTCCTGCGCGCCTAAGCCAACCCACCAAAGTTCAAATCCTAGACTTGGCATTGATGTTCACATTTTTTGGGACTTATTTTAGGCCTTTCGGCGATGTCTCTCAGAGGTGCTTATATGGACAGTGTATGCGTATGTGCATTTATAGAAGTGCGTGTATGTCCGTGTGTAGCAGCTTCCACGTACCGTGTTAAAGAAAACGTGTTGGCACAAACGCGATAAGTTTATAGGTAACTGAAACTCCGAACAAACAAGCAAGCACATGTGCAGATCTGATTCCCGTGGAATCGATGAGACCGTGAAGCACACCCCTGATGTGCACGCCCCAAATTGTCTGCTGCATCTGCATGGTTCTCAAAAAAAAAAAAAACGTGTCTGCTGCTGATCTGCGCGCGTTTCTCTCAACCGTCGCATGCATGTGCTGCGCCTCGCGTCCTTTCCAGCAGTTTGGCAGAATCCGAACGGCCTTTCCACCAGCTAGCCGCCAATGGCTCCGACGCCCCGATGCGCGGTCCTCCCCGACGAGATCATGGAGGAGGAGATCTTCGCGCGGCTGCCGGCCAAGTCCGTGCTCGCGTGCCGCTGCCTCTCCCGCGCCTGGGCCGCCGCGCTCTCCTCAGAGGTCGCCGTCACGGGCGGCTGCTTCCCACGCTTAATCACGGTGTTCTGGGACGAGGACCCCTCGCACCGCCCCACGCACCCGAGCCTCGCCACGACGCAGTGCCGCGGCCTCGTCATCCTCGAGCATGTCCCCACGGGGATCCACTTCCTCTGCAACCCGTCCACCGGCCAGAAGAGGGCGATACCGGAGGGCCGGACGACGGGCTGCCGGCTTCCCCGCGACGTGATGGAGAGGTACGCGAGCCTAGGGCTCGGCTACGACGCGCGCGCCAGGAGGCATAAGGTTGTGCGCGTCTACTACCGCGGCCGCGACGGCGAGGGCCGCCCCGCGTCCGTCGGCTGCGAGGTTTACGTGGTAAACGGCCGCGACGGCTCCACGGAATCTTGGCGCCCGATCGCCGCAAGGCCGGCGGGTTGGGTGAAACAGTTCAAACCGAGCGTCTTTGCCCAAGGGCACGTCTACTGGTCAGGCCACCGGACCCTCGACGACCGATTCGAAGAGATAGGGATGATCATCGTCTCTTTCTCCGTCTGCGAAGAGACCTTTGCGACCGTGCCGGCACCGCCGGGCATCCAGGATGAGGTTCTGCGCAAGTGCCGGTGTCTGACAGAGCTCGCTGGGAGACTGTGCCTTTTCTCCGGCCATGAGCATCAGTACGATGTCTGGCTACTGCGTGGACACGGGCCAGGCACCGTGTGGGATCTACATTGCCGAATCGAGGCAGGCAAGGCGTCACCGGCGGTCGACAGGGTCATGAGAGGTATGTACGACAGTTACCAAATGAACATGATCCCACTGGCCCTTATGGACAATGGCCGGAGCATCCTCCTAACGCAAACTGACTGGCCAAAGGACATTTGGGCATACACCCCGTCGAGCGGCGACATTGAGAAGCTCATCGACTTGAAGAGCTTGGTCCATCGAAATAACTGGCTCTTGGAGATTGCGGTGTACGAGGAAAGCACTGCGCATCTCGGGACGCAGCCACGCGGGGACATAGTAGTCTTGGCCTCATCGCTATCTACGCAGGCCATGTCGCTGGTGCTACGACTGTTATCGGAACGCACGCTCAGAAGGCTTATGTGCGTCTGCCGGAGCTGGCAGAACATGATCGCAAGTGAACTTTGGTGCTCTGAGTACACGCATGCACGGTGAGTATGGTGGATCATCTCTCGCAGGATGCACAAAGTAGAGGGGCATCTATTCAAAAGACCACATTACTTTTCCAAACAAATAGGATGACATGATAGTTTTGCTATTGCTCAGGGGATGAGAAAAACATGATCTAGTGGCCATTAGTTGTGGACTCCCGCAAAAAAAAATCTATATATTGGACATGCACGAATGTCTACTGTCATTAATTATTCCTCTGGAACAGAATGACCTTAAGATATGACATAATAGCACCAGCAGCATGTGTAAGGCACAAATCAGTTGTAGTAATATGGACTTCCTGAATAGAATGACACAAGTGAGCCACAATGTAAGTTCCATGTTTTCTTGGTTGTCTCTCTTTAGGTGCTGCAATATTCTTTCGAGATTATTCCGTATTCAGTAGCAGGTTATTACTGGATGATTTGTCAAGGAATAGAGCACAGCTAATACTAGTTATTAACCATCACCTGTCTATAAGCATATTATGAATGATCTCCTATCTATATATGTGTCGTTTTCCAATGCCCATTCTGGACGGCAGCGGAGGCCAACCGCATCGGATCATCACAAATAGCAAACAAGCTAGGAAAGCCCACCCACAATGGCTGGCCTCCAACCAGGCATCCAGCCACAATGGGGTTCCTCTTCCCTTATCATCACAAATAGCAAACAAGCTAGGAAAGCCCACCCACAATGGCTGGCCTCCAACCAGGAATCAAGCCATAATGGGGTTCCTTCTCCATTTCCTATAGCGAAGGAGACCCCAAGGCGAATATCGTGCTTGATCCGCTAGATGGATTTCCATAATTGGGAACCACCCGAGCGCAAGCACGCAAAGAGGGGCTCGCCCCTCAGATACTTGGCCTGAATAAGTTGCAACCACAAGCCCCCTCCCCTCGCATGATCTGTCAGACCCACGCAGCATGAGGGCCACATTCATGCAATGGGAGGCTATGATGCCTAATCTACCACGGTCTTTTGGCATACAGATGTTCGCCCACTTGACCATATGGTATTTCTGGCGGCCGTCCACCTCCCGCTATAGAAGAATCTAGCAAGATCATTGTCTAACGAGCTATGAATGCCCTCTGGCAGGATATACATCCCCATCATATATATGGGCAGGTTTGAGACATTAGAGCCAATAAGGACCAGATTTACTCCTCTTGGAGGTAAGCCGCCCACCCCACAGCTTTACCTGGGACGCGACTCGCACCATAAGCGGGTCGAATCACCCAGTAGGACCCTCGGGTCAGACATCAGCATCCCCAAATAGGATAAGGGGAAGGCAACCAACATGCAATTCAAATTGTCTGCAATCCGATGTTGCTCGGTCACAGAGTAGCCTAGTATAATGAACCCATTCTTGTCGAAGTTGAACTTAAGACCCGACATGGCCTCAAAACAGAGAAGAAGGAATATAAGGTCGAGAACGTGAAGGTCCAACCCCTCCGCCATAATCATGGTATTATCTGCATACTAGAGATGAGTGAACCCTCCACCAAGAATTAGGTGCCACACTACCTGTCATGGTTTTGTCATGGCAGATGTCCTTGAAAAAGGACTTAGTCGTGACACCATCGCAACCGGGTGGTAGCTTGAACGGGGTTGATCGGAATTGAGAGACACATGTTTATCCAGGCTCAGTCCCTCTCGGCGGAGGTAATAGCCTACTTCCTCCTTGATTGATTATTGCTTGAGATATCGATTATAAGGGTGCGACTTGACTAACCTAGTACTCGAGAGCTTGTAACCTAGTCCTTTTTCTACCCCAGGGGCTCCCCTTTATATACAAGTCGAGGCCCTTAGTTTACAACATAGTCCGAGTGGTAGTACAAACCCGTGCCCTAGTCTGTTTCCTACCTATCTTGCCTCCCAAGTAAGGGAGTTTCCTTTTAGTTTCCTCCTCGAGCCGGCCTCCCAGATGCCGGGCCATAAGCCGGCCTGCTCTATGAGTCGCCTCATGGGCCTTGAGCTTCATAGTCATTGCGACCCACATAATGAATCTGCTCTAAGAGTCGCCATTGGATAACCTGGCCATAACCTGTCCGGGTCATTGTGTGTGGTTATATCCCCAACATTAGCCCACAGGTTCACTTGAATTTATCCATGTTAAACTTCACATTGGAATTAAGTCCGGGTCATCCTTTGATGAACCAGAACCTCTCTTTTGCCTCTTCAGCTTATCTTTCGACAGGATCATGGGAGACTGCCGGCTTGTGACACTATTTTTCTTGACATTTATTGTCTCCTCCTGTTGTGACATCACCTTCCTAATTTTATGGAGCTTAGATGTGACGTCCTAGCGAATCTTTAAGTTTATCTGCCAGGCCCGAAAATCGAGGTGCCTTTTTACCCAAAATTTACTATGCCGCCTGGATTCTCACGCTTGCCGTTCCACCTTTTTACCATCTTATAAATACGCGCACGGGGCTTCTGGTTTCACTTTTACCGTCATCTTCCTCGCGCCCAGTGCTTCTCACGACCGTAGCTCTGCCGTGCCTCTTCAAGTTCTCTAGCCAACTCGGCTGCATCTTCTCCACTGCTCCAGGCGTCGTCAGAGTTCATCTACGGTGCTTCAACTGCATCCGCAGTGCCCCGGCATCCCAAAGACTTCTCGTCAGATCTCATAAGTACCCTACTTCCCTTTTGCAGTTCATCCACAGTTTGTCGGCGTTCATCGCCATTTCTTCCCTGTAGATCCAAACTTGCTCAAATAACTCAAGTAGGTATTGTATTAATCTGATGATGCCATTTACATCCACTAGGAGTTTTGTATTACCCCTATCAGATGCCCATTGACAGATTGGTTCCCACATCTGTGCTTTTTTAGGTATTTTATTTTTCCTTTTCATAGCAATTTCCAGATCCGTAGGTGTAGCCATCTTTGCAATTTTTCTGTTTGCTAGCTTATCCCCATAAACTGCCCAACACTCCGTCAAATTTCAAAATGCTGCTGGGTAACCACGACCGGCTCATCAATTTGCTGGCTTGTTCATACTTTAGTATGCTTTTGATAGCTTTAAGTCACATCTTGAATAACCATAATCGACTCGTTGTTTTACCGGCTTAGGACACGAATAGCTGATGTCGGCTCATCGCCATGAACATAATGTGCCGGCTTATTGTCATTACCTTCATTTTACAGTCCAACCTTAACACAATCATCATGGCTCCCAAGACCGACAAAGCCATCAACTGGGTTAGATCCCATGTTTCAACTTTCATGTTGGATGACCTCGTGGGTCAAGGTCTGCTGTCGGCTAAAGAAAAGATCGGGTGGCGCGCTCCCGAAGAAGAAAGTCCCCCGCAACCTCAACAAGGAGAAGTTGTCGTCTTTGCAGATCATCTACACAGGGGTTTCTGCCCACCCGGGTTAAAATTCTTCCGTGACATGCTCAATTTCTTCAACCTCTGGCCCCAGGATCTTGGCCCAAACTCATCACCAATCTCTGTCAATTCCAAGTTTTTTGTGAAGTATATATATCTCCAGACAGAGCCGACCGTCCTTCTCTTCCAGGAATTCTTTTACATCAACCACCAAACAGAGTTCAAAGATGGTCCCAGTATAGAACTTGGTGGAATTTCTGTTCAAAGGAGGAAGAAGAGTGCCTTCCCTGAGGCCAAGCTGGCGAGTCATCCCAAGGGTTGGAATAAAACTTGGTTTTATTGTAGAAATGCCGCCCCTCAAGGTGAAAATCCCCTGTCGGGTTACGTACAGACTGGATCGGCTTAATGTCGCTGTTACTTTTCTGGGTTGG
The DNA here is from genome assembly GCF_003073215.2 of Triticum urartu. Taxonomy (NCBI): domain Eukaryota; kingdom Viridiplantae; phylum Streptophyta; class Magnoliopsida; order Poales; family Poaceae; genus Triticum; species Triticum urartu. Next base: position 12,433 of record NW_024120662.1, read on the forward strand.
CCATCCGAGGAGGAGCGGAAACAAATTGCACCTTTATATTCCAAGTTGAGGGCCTTGACGGCTAATGGCCTTACCGGGATCGATTTGACCCGGTGCTGGATAAGCTGGCGAGTTCAGCCCCTTAGCTTAAGGGGCAACTTGATGTGCAACTATGATCCAGCAGATGCACAACGCTTCAGTCAAATCAATCTATCCGAAGATGAAATTAACAAAGCCACAAAGAAGCTGCTGGGAGAACCTCAAGAAAAATGCAATAAGATTGGGCTAGCTCCCTTCTATCTCACCAATCATGTGCCTCAAGTAAGTGTATTTGTGCTTTCTTACCCATTCTGCTTGTGATTTATTTTCCGTCTCAGGCTTAATTACCGACTCATCATACATGTAGGCGGGCTCCGGGTTTTGGAAGAAGAAAACTTGAAAGTCCGCTCCTCCAGTTGAGCAGGAAAACGAGCCGGTCGATGCTGATGAGGCGGCTGCTGGAGATGAGTCGGAGGTAGAGCTCGATTCACTTGGTCGTATTTTTATTGAACTTGCTGACGCTCTCTCTTCTCAGGATAACACTGAGACCAGCAGAGCCGGCAATGTTGAGGTAATTTCAATTTCATCAAACTCGGAAACATATGTGAGGTAGAGCTCGATTCACTTGGTCGTATTTTTATTGAACTTGCTGACGCTCTCTCTTCTCAGGATAACACTGAGACCAGCAGAGCCGGCAATGTTGAGGTAATTTCAATTTCATCAAACTCGGAAACATATGTCCCGAAGAGAACAAGACGAGCTGTCAGAAAGGTACCATTTTCGCATCCAGGTGCTCACTTGGACCCAAATTTTATTTGAAGAAAACACAACAAGCCGGTACGTCAAAACGCAAGACCCAGACAGTTATGGGAAATTGTCTACCGGCTTATAGCATGAGCCGGCCGCTCGTAGGCGACAAACTGAGGTGCCTTATAGCTCAACCCCATTTCTCCCATGAGCCGGTCTTATTAGACAACCACTTAATCCTTCTGACTCAAATTATCAGGAGACGTCGCTCTCTTCTGGAGAGTCGACTGTGTCCCAGCTTCCGGCTATCACGATCAAGCTTGGGTGAGTATTTGTTGCATCATAGTTTTCCTTACCTTCATAACTGCTTCTTTGAACTGATGTTACTCTTATGACTTCAAAGCCAAAGCTATTTCAAAGAAGAAAGTTGGCGGGCCATCTTCTACCGCAGCAGGCCCTGTTACTCAAGAACCACCAATGGTTAATCCAGAGGCCCAAATCAACCCTGCTGGTAAAGATAACCCAGAGCAGGGATTGAGCCAACTCATAAAAAGATTCGGTAAATGCTGATGGTGTAAGAGCCAGTTCATGCAGATGATCAGGTCAACACAGATGACCCGACGCACAATGTTAACCCGCCAAGCCCTGTACGTGCCATGGCCAAAATTATAGCCATGGATGAGCCTATAATATTATATCTGCTTCGATACACTCCCTTAAACACATCAATGGTTGTGATTACCCTATATCCCTTCATAATGATTCTTTTTCTTACGCTACCCGGTTAGCTCGGCTCGCACGAGGTATCGAACTAGTCACAATGTTAACCCGCCAAGCCCTGTACGTGCCATGGCCAAAATTATAGCCATGGATGAGCCTATAATATTATATCTGCTTCGATACACTCCCTTAAACACATCAATGGTTGTGATTACCCTATATCCCTTCATAATGATTCTTTTTCTGAAAGTACGCTACCCGGTTAGCTCGCACGAGGTATCGAACTAGTCACCTCATCCTCAAGACTAGACAGCTTTGCCGCTCCACTACGCTTCCATTTTGTGATAAAAATAGCACAGAGTGTATAAGAACCACTAGGCAGAAGCGCAAGACCAGTCCATCGGCCCATCAATCTGATCTCCCAAGAAAAAGTAATGCGCTTTATTCGCACTTCCGAAGACTCAATCTATGGGCCTCTCGAATAATAAATCTTGTAAAAAACTTGGGGCGACCAACTAGACAGTAGTTTATGGTTAGAGAAAGGGAAATAACCTTTAAGACTTTTTGACAAAATTGAAAAAAGTTCATCCATTAGAAAACAAGTTCACGGGTTTTTGACAAAATTGAAAAAGGTTCATTGATTAGAAAAGAAGTTCACGAATTTGAAAAACAAAGTTCACAAATTAAATACTTTGACTAGGCTGGTTCATTGTCGCGCGTGAAAAAGGGAAAATTAAAGTAATAGTTTTAAGTACCTATTTAAATTTAAATTTTATTTTTTTTCCTTCAAACCTGACATGGATGCCTACCATGGGCATGCCCATCTGGCAGAAGTTGAGATCATTTCATGAATGTCCAAAATGACAACATGTTCGAGAGAGGGTGTTCGGCCAAAAGGCACTGTCTGAGAGCATGTTGTTTTCCGACATCCTTGAAATGGCCTCATTTTTTTCCATGGCCTTGTATGACAGTTTCAAGGCACTGTGTCAAGTTATTTTGGTTTTTGACAAAATTTGCATTTTTTAAAGATTTCTCAGTCAAAAAAGATCAATAAATGGTCGGACGTGTCGCAACTTGCATACGATGTAAAAAAACGTTCAAGCCTGACATGGATGCCTACCATGGGCATGCCCACTTGTTTACAAAATTTGGTGTCATTTAAAGGATGTCCACAAATAGATCATGTTCAACGAAGGGTGTTCAGGTAGGCCAGAAGCCTAGAAGGCTCTATTGATGCACATTATTTTTTGACATCCTTGAAATGAAAATACTTTTTCCCATGGCCTTGTACGACTAATTCAAGGCTCAATGCCAAGCTGTTTTGGTTTTTGAATTTGTTTTGTATTTTCTGGAGTTTCCTCGGTCAAAAAAGACCGATAAATGGCCGAACATGTCGCAACTTGTATACATTGTCAAAAATCATTCAAACCTGACACGGATGCCCACCATGGACATGCCCACCTGCTTGCAGATTTGAAGGATGTCCAAACATAGACCATGATCAACGGAGGGTGTTCATGTAGGCGAGAAGGCTCCGTGTGAGAGAACGCTATTTCCCGACATTCTTGAAATGACCCCAATTTTTTCATAGCATTGTATGACCAATTCAAGGCAACATGCCAAGTTGTTTTCGTTTTCAACAAATTTTGCAATTTTCAAAGTTTTCTTGGTAAAAAAGGCTGATAAATGGGCGGGCGTGTTGCAACTTGCATACAGTGTCAGAAATCGTTCAAACCTAGTATGGATAACTAGCATGATCGTGCCCATCTGCTTGAAAAAGTTGGGGTCATTTCAAGAATATCCAAAACTGGACCATGTTTGATGGAGGGTGTTCGTGTTGGCCAGAAGGCTCCATTTGAGGGTACATTGTTTCTCGTCATCCGTAAAATAGCCTCAAATTTTTTCCAGCGGCTTCTATGATCAAACCAAGGCTTCTATAATCCTTGCATTTTCTAGAGTTTTCTCTATGAAAACTGGCCGATAAATCGCCGGATGTGACACAACTTGCATAAGGTGTCGAAAATTCGATCATACCTCACATGGATGTCTACCATGGGCGTCCCCACCTACTAGAAAAAGTTTGGGTCATTTCATCTATGCCAAAATAGATCATGGTCATGTGACACGTTCGGCCATTTATCGCCCTTTTTAACCAAGAAAACTCCAGAAGATGCAAAAATTGTAGAAAACCAAAACAACTTTGCATGGTGCCTTGAGATGGTCATAAAAGTAAATAAAAAAATTGGGATCATTTGACGGATGTCCAGAAATAACGTTCTCTTAAACAGAGTCTTCTAGCCTACTTGGACTTGAAGATGGTGTTATTTTTAACATTCTTAAAATGGTCTCAACTTTTGCAAGACGGTGGGCATGCCCATGGTAGGCATCCATTTCAGGTTGAAAGGAAAAATATATTTAAAATCATAGTTAGAACATTTACTAAAATTGTTATTTTGAACTTTTAACATATCTAATAAATACACAGAGATAAAATTGAAAACTGTTAATGCTTTTTTAAAAGTATTTACTAAATATTTAAAGAACAAATTATACAAAATTATTATTTAAAAAAGTTACTTAAAACTTGTATTTTGGTATTCAAAAGATAAAAATGAATTAATGAAAAAATGAAAAAAATGAAAAATAAAAAATAAATTAAAAAGCTTAGGCCTTGGCACAATTAGGTGACAACATCGCTCCCGTCGGGTGTGTGTTGGGTCGGCCCAAGAGCTCACGGATTTGAAAAAAGTTCATCAATAAAAAAACAATATTCATGGATTTCAATTTTTTTTTGAAAAATTCAAAACAACTCACTAAGAAAAGGTTGCAAACAGGAGTTCCCTGTTTCGGGAACATCGGCTTCCTAGCCATTTTTCCGGTTTTGTGAACCTTCTCGAAGGTCGTGAACCGCATTTTTTTTATTTTCCTTTTTCTTTTTATCTTCTCTCATGTTTTATTTTTCTGGTTCTTTTTTTCCTTTTTGTTATTCTTTGACTTTTATTTTTTATTTTTGTCCTATTTATCATATATTCAAATTTTTCAGAATTCAAATTGTGTTTGTATTTTTTCTGATTTTTTGTTGAATTTTTTTACTGGTTTTGAAAAAATGTTTGCGTTCTAAATTTCGTTCCGTCTTTCTGGAAAATGTTCGCGTTTAGACATTTTGAGCAAGTTTGAAAGTGATTAACTTTTCCTAAAATTTCTGTACAATTTTTAAAGATAATAGTATTTGTATTTTATGAACAAAAAAGGAAATATAAAAACCCGAGCGAAAACTGTCCATAAAAGCCGAAAGTAAAAACAAAGAGTGAAGGTGCTTTTTTTTTCTTAGCGTTATTTATCTCGAACAAGAGGAAGAAAAAAAGGTTAAGAGACACACCAGATTAGATATGCCAGATGGTTGTACGCTTGTGCTTAGTGCATTAGTACTGTAGTTCGATTCCCTGGCAATGCATGTTTTGAAGTTTAAAACTTTCAAAAGTGTGGTTGGGCTGGCCCACGGACGGGATTCCTGGCTTCTTCGTTCTTTGTTGCCTCCTTCGCTGTTTCCTGCGAGTTTTTTCGTTTTTCTTCTTTGGTTTTTTGCTTCTGGTTTTTTCATTCTTTTGTTCGGTTTTTCAGTTGTACTTTTTTGCATTTTGTTTTGATTTATTTTTCCTTCAGTTTTTTGTTTATTTTATATTATATTTGTATTCTACTTTTACCTTTTTTTTCTTCTCTTTATTGTGTGGTATATAGAAAGTTCACCATGTAGTATAAAAATGTTCATCGTATATTAAGAAAAATGTTCATTGTTTTTCTGAAAAAGTTCACCATGCATTATAAAAATGTTAAACGTGTATTAAAAAAATGTCAACATACATTACCAAAATGTTCAGCATATATTAAGAAAATGTTCAACGTATTTCAAAAAATGTTCATTGTGTATTTAAAAGTTGTTCAGCCTATATCACAAGAATGTTCAATGTGTGTTTCAAAATTGTTTATCGAAGATCACAAAAATGATCAATCTGTATTTAAAAGTTATTCTGCGTATATCACAAAAATGTTTAATGGAAAAAAATTCAAAAAAATGACCTGCCACTGCGTTTAGTTCTTAAATATTTGCACGGCTAGTCAATCATCAACCTGTAGCAGTTCGAGTGGTAGAGAACATTAGCTCTCGATCTTGTTTTCGCGAGTTCGATTCCTGGATTGAACATCTGTTTTTGCTATTTTTAACGGCGGCTTGTTGTGTCGCCCCGACTGGGCCGGCCCATTCACATACCGATGTTTTGTGAGGGGGGTGTACCGAAGCAAGACTCATTGGAGACATCATTAAAGTCTTCTCATTAATCCACATCATCAAAATTAATTACACTGTTGGATTTTAAAATTTACATACATGATTAAAAGAAAACATACGTAACACAAATGGTCCCATCCCATTAAAAAAAGGTATATGACACGTCCAATATTGTGGAACAAATAAATCCTTCAACCGTTTCTCTTAAAAAAGAAGGAAAGCTTCCATCTGCTGAAAAACTCCAATGTAAAAGGAAAACAAAAATCCACGATCCTACTGGTTGCTCGTAAAAGCCTGCATAAAAAAATGGATTTGCTATTTTACACTCGAGTGTTTTTCAATTTGCCGTCATTCAATTTTCTGTCCGTTCGATCTCACGCTGAGATCTGTGGTTGTCGGGCACGGTTTATTTATTGGGTAGCCTAGTTCCGTTGACTGTTGTCCCTTAGTAATCATTTTCCTTCCCTCCTCCCCTTTGAAATTTTCTCCATTTCATTTTGGGCGCACTGTTTCAAAAACGGAGAGGGGCAGAGAGGGAGCGATAGGTAGAGGCGTTCGAGCGGCGAAGGAGAGGAGGCGATTCCGTCGGGTTCTTGTCGTGTCCGAGATCCATCTCTGCTCGAGCTTGATTTGCCCTGTCTCTCCCCCTTTTCTCGTGCGATTTATGGCTCGTCCGGTTGGTTGTTCTTGTCTCTCCCCCTTCTCTCGTGTGATTTGCCCTATCTCTATTGGTGTAGATTCTAGATCGAGATCTGTGGATTGTTGGTAGTTGTATTTTGATGCATTTTTTTGCTCTTTTGTAGATTTAGCCGTTGGTTCTGCTTGTAGTTTGTGTAGTTTCCCATGGATGCCCCTCTGCTCGTGTCAGATGTATGAATTCATGTGTTAGTTCTGGCTCGTGCTTCCCCTGTTAGGTTTTAGGTGTTCTTGTTTTGATTCTCTCGGTGGAGGCGCTGGTAGGTTGTTCGTTTATGTAAATTTGTTTAGATGTTGGTCATCTGAATAGGGTTAGGCTTTGTGATTTCTGCTGGTAGTATTGTCTTTGTTTGTATTGATTCACTTGGCTTGCTCTCTGCATGTGTAGTTCTACCATCTGGTAGGGTTAGGGTTTGTGATTTTTGTTGTAGTTGTAAGTGTTCTAGCTTGCTTTACTATGTTATTGTGTAGCAGATTTACTGGGGATTGGTCTGGCTCGCCCTCTGCATGTGTATCCAATTTAGGTACCTTGTTGACAGCATTCTCTTCAACATTTGGTCTGCATGTTTCTTATTTTTCATGAATTACAGTGGATGATAACTCAGAATTAAAATGTAATGTGTCCCATAATTCCCCGATTACACTGTAATTTACTAACTGTAATATACCCTAGAATATTACTGTGGATTTTAACTCTAATTTACTGTGTAGTTTGTATGCTTTGTATATATTTTTTTAGGTTATTTTTACTCTATAATTGTGAGATAGTTTACCCTGGAATTTGCACTCTAAATTTACCTCTGAGTTGTGCTATATTACACTATAATATACCGCATAGTTACTGTGTCATTTCCATGTAAATCATTGTATTTGTCAGTTAGATTTCTCTGATTTTTCAGCGCTATTTCAATGCTTTAGCACTGTAATTCTTCTAGTTCCTTCCTTATTTTCTGTGTTAGATCATCTCGGTTTAGTATTCTTGTGTATTCTCTTTAGCATTTTGTCTGTACATGTTGTGTAATTTTCATGCATCTTTTTTTTCATGAATTAGAATGGATTTTCCTCTGATTTACAATTTAATGTTTTCCATAATTCCCCAATTACTCTATAATTTACCAACTGTAATACTACCTCAGGAATTACTTGTTGCTCAAATGGATGTATCTAACACTGTTTTGCAAGAACTTTCTGGTGATGAAGGAGGTATTGACAAAGCCCTTTCGAAGTTCTATATGAATCAAGTGTGTTTTTCTTTCTTTATAGTAGTTGATTTTGTTTCTGGTTACTTTTTTTAGGTTGACCAATGTCCATTAGTTTTTTCAGCTTGAAGAGGAAATTATCATCTGCTGGGCTAAGGAATGTGGTTAGTCCTCCTTTTTTTGTGGGGTGGTTAGTCCTCCTTGATTGTACCTAAAGTTATATCTGAGTAAAATGCCCCGTGATTTATTTTCCTTGCATGTAAACATTTCGCACAGTATTTTTTGACTGATGTAGTTCTGTACTTTTGATGTTATTATCATTTCTTTTTGCTTGCACTTTGCAAGTTATTTTCTTCTGCTTTTTCCAGTATAAGTTATTAGTCCTTTTCAATGACTTTTTCATCTTGTTCATGTGAGTCCATTTTTTCTTCGTCATTTTCCACTACAAGTTATTATCTTTTTCTTCTATTTTGTAGGAACATATCAATGTCTCTTCATTGAGGAATCCATTGTCTCCGTCTTGTTCATGCGAGTCATCTGATTCTTTCTTTTCTCCTTCATTATTGTGGTCCATGCTTGAGTTTGTTTTACCTGCTGATGTAGTGGGATCAATATATCCAGTCACCTGCAATTTTAATCACTTGTTTCAGTTTTGTTTTTCTTAAAGCTTTCATCTATGATATGTATTTGTTTTTGAATTTTTATGTGCCTTCCTGATCCAAATTCATGCTGTAAAACAGGTTTGTCTCCCAGGGATTAGATTCTGCTCTGCCGTCTTCGCTTACTGTTGCTACGTCATGCATTTCTTCCAATGTCTGCAGAGTAAGTTAAAATGTACGCTACTGCTTTATTTTCTCAGGTCTTATAAGAGTTCCAATGTCTACTTACATTTCTATCTATTCTTGCGCTGTTGATGTTATTTGCATTGGTCTTGAGTTTTCCTCGTTATTTTCAGTCATCCTTGTAGGCCCATCTCATGAGTGTACCGGCAAGCAACAGGGCAATTTATTTTTTATAGTTGTTCTTTACTCAGATTGGTAGCTCTGCGGTAATTGAATTTGCTTTTACCTTGTATATAATGTCGGAATGTAGAAGAGCGG
>NW_024120663.1:0-25857 GCF_003073215.2 Triticum urartu
CGCGAGAGGGGGAACACGGTTACACGGGACACGGGGAGCAGTAATAGCAATGGAGCAGCGGCAACAACAGCAAAAAGCTGCAACGGTAAAGCATCAGTAGAAAACTGCGGCTAGGCATCAGCAGGTGCAAGTAGTAGTGCAGAGCAGCAGCAGTACAAGGTGCAGGGGGAACAAGTGGTAGTAGTAGCGAACGGACGTGGCTGCGACGCGCGTACATGGACGCAAAGCTACAGTGGCAACTACGGTGAAGGCTGTGGTTACAGATCGAAGGGGATAAGTAGGGGAATCGGTCGAGGGCTTCACCGCGAAGCTCGTGGGCGTGTTCGGGGAGGCCGGGGCGGTTCGGTGGTGGAGGACTCGACGGCGACGGCCGGAGACAAAGGTTGAAGAAGGCGGTCGATTGGGTCGAGGTGGGTGCTCCGAGCTCGATTTGATTCGCCTAGGGGAAGTAGGGGAGGCTAGTGGAGGTCCTGGCGCAAGCTCGGCCGGAGGAGACGGCAGTGGCCGCAGAGACGATGAGGCGGCGACGACAGCAGCAGCTTGGACGCAGTGAATCGGGAGAGGGAATGGACGAGGGGAAGAATAGAGGCTAGGGATTCGGGAGGGTGCGCTGGCGACGTCTTAACCAAGGGGGTTGAACCACGGGATGGACGACGCGTGTGCATCGACGACTTGAACGAGCGCTCTGCCTCCAGCGCGATGGGGATGAACAGGAGGTTGAAGGAGACTAGAGGTGGGCTAGGCTAGCTACTGGCCCTTTGGGCTTTAGGTGTACGGTAGTTAGGTATCCCCCCATCTGTTTATTTTTCTGCTTCTATTTATTCTCTGATTTCTTTTATTTAGCACAGTTCTGCACTTCCTTAAAATACCAATTGAATTTTATTCATCATGAAACTTGTCACTTAAATAATTCACAATATTTTGGGATGACATACAAAGTTTGAGGTCAATTGGAATTGTATAAATATTTGCTTATTTTGAAAAGGCTATTTTATTTGTCGTTGGACCACTTTATAAATTCATTGGGGTTAATTGGTGGGTCAAATAAGGTTGGGTTCAACTTGACAAATGATCAGGGGGATTATTGAACAATGCGAACATTTTAGTTTTAAAGTTTGAAAACTTTTACCGTTTGACTTTATTTTAAATTTGAATTTGAATCGTTTTGAACCATTGTGAGACCAACAACAGTAATCCTGGTGACATGGCCTCATTAGTAGATGGTTACTGTAGCTTAATTATCCGGACGTCACTAATACCATACATACAGCATACTTGGGATAGAAGTTGTTGCATTCTTTCTTAGTAGGTCGTGCACAAGTCTTCGTATCCGCCTATTGTGCAATCGTGCTAGCGTCTCTCTAGAGTTGTGCAACAGGAGCATTTTCATGAATTCCACATTTTGGCTCATTCCTTGGTTGCACGACCCCATTTATCTTTCCGTGTGTGCGTTTCCGTGTACCACATTTTTCTTGATCTACTTGTTGCATTTGCAAATTTGTGAATCTTTTCCAACATTATGGAATCTCACTAACAATTGCATCAAATTTTGTGCTACCATCCTAACTGAGATCCACTATAAGCTTTTACTTGTGTAGGTGCGAGAAACCGACAAGAATTGGTACCAGTTGTGCTATTTCCTTTTTCCACATTTGAGTGATCATTGATCCATCTTCAACATTGGTCAAGGTACATTTGGTATAATTTCTTATCTGTCTCCCACTCACATATTGGTTTGGAATGATGGATAGGCCAAGTACTTCTACCAATCCTGGGGGCTCCCGCGATCGCAGAGGCGATCTGGCGGCGATGGAGGAAGCTGACGGGTGAGATGGCGGCCCTGACACCGGCGACCATGCCGAAGAAAGGGGGATCTCCTCCTGGAGAGGGCCTAGAGGGAAGCCTCTTCAGTGTGCGCGACTGGGAAGTTTTGCGAGAGAATTAAAGGCGAATCATCAATTGGGTGAAGCATCGGGAGCGGTGCGTGGCACTGTCGAGGAGAAGAGCTCTGGAGATCTCCTCAGTTTTGGCAGGTGAGATTCGTTCCAAGTCATATGGGGAAGGCTCGATCTGGTCTGGCGAGATTAAGGCCGCCGCAGATTTGACGGGGGCTGAAAAATTGGATTCCGCTGAACCTGCTACAGCAGAGCTGTATGCTCCTCCTGTAAGTTGGGTACGCCCATCATTTGTTTTAGGATATAGTGAGAGGAATCTGGGGATAGTGATTCAGGCAGCGGATTTGCCCAGTTGCGGTGTTGATTTTGTTCCTATTGTTAGCATGAGAGGAATTCCAGTCGGTGATTTTAGGAAACAGTCTCATCAAGAAATTCTATTTTTTGTTAATTGTATTAATTATGTACTGGAGGATTTCAATTGGGTGTATGAGTTCCATATGCTTGAAAGGAACTCAAGTGGGATTATGAGTTCTTTGGAAAGTTTTTCAATTGATCCGGGGATTGGGGGTAGGATATCTTTGATCATTACCAAGGGGAGAGTAGGAAATCAGGGGAGTGAGGATTCGTACACAGTTAAAGGAAAGGGCAAAATTAGAGGGCATTTATTTTGGAAACTACTCATTCAAGATCAATTATTGTAAGTTAAGTGCATCATTTTCGTCTGGGTTGTTGCGTTTTTGGGAGAAAGGGAGAGCTATTTCAGCAAAGGGAGGGATTGCCCTTGCTGTTCAGTTCGTACCATAGAGATAGAGAGTTTTCTTGTCCACTTGTGCCTGCCCTCTGGTATGATGCAAGTTGATCGAGTGAGGGGTGGGGAGGCCCTTCTGAGGGTGCTGATCATGCTCTGCCTCGGAGCCCTGATCCCAAGGGGAAGGTGGAGGCGAGACGACCCAGGGGTGATGGCTCCCCTCTAATCATTGATTTGGAGGCAGCGAGGAAGGCGGTCAGTGGGTCACTGGTGGTGGGGCGATTGTTGTCGCCCTTCCAAGTGAACCCTCAGCTCATCGTCGAGGAACTCCGTGCTACGACATGGAAGCAGCAAGGATGGATCACCATTCAAGAGGTAGACAACGATGATGGGAGGTTCATCCTCAACTTCACCATCGAATTGGATCGCCGCTTCGTTTTGAAGGCCCAGCCATGGCACTATAAGCGGGATGGAATCATCCTTGCTGAGTTTGACGGCAAGGGTAACCTGGCGGATGTTGACCTGGGTGTGATGGCCATCTGGGCCCAGGTTCGTATCTTCCTTTCGAGCCAAAAACTAAAGATATGGGTTGGAAACTAGGGGATCAAATTGGTGAGGTGATCGAGATCTCCCACCAAAACCACATGATCATAGAAAAGTACTTGAGGGCTTGTGTGAAAATTCCACTTCATGAACCTCTCAAGAAATCAGTAGAGTTCACTCCGTTGGGCAGTAAAGAGATAGTGACATATGATGTTAGATATGAGAAATTACCTTTGTATTGTGAATGTTGTGGGCTTGTAGGTCATACGTCTGAGCGTTACCATAGTATTCCAAAAGAGAAAAGAGTAGCTAGGGTTCCAAAAAACCTTAGTGTAGAAGCTTACTAGAAAGATCAAGTGTCAAGTAAAAAAGCTCTCATGTTTGCTGGATCTAGAAGCAACAACACCTCCAAGTCTTTGGAGGGCATGGCGGTAAAGGTGACTAAAGCTGTGAGGGACCTCATGGTGGTGGACAAGGATGCTGTGGCGTCCACGACGACGACAACCATGCTAATCAGGGGACCAACCCAGGGGGCCCATGCTCGGTCAGGAGGATCGTGCTTCGGGGGCTCCTCTGATGGTTCCTCGTGGCGCTGCTTCCGGTCAGGAGGATCGGATGGCGGCCTCGACTACCCCTACTAGCCTGGGCCAGGAGGGTCTTGGGCTGGTGGCAAAGGTGTACACCCATCCGGGTGTGCAGAAAGGCCAGGAGGGCCAGGCCCTACTGCAGATGGGAGGCGCTAGAGCACCTCAAGCACTGGAGGCTGTTGTTTACCCTACTGGCCAGGAGGGCCAGGGTCACCTCGGTCTCAAGAGCTCTAGCTCTAGCTCGAGTCATAGGTCCTCTTGGCACTTCGTGAGACGATGGTAGGTCCATGGGGATGACCGTAGGATGCTTCACATCATCTCCCCTCCCCTGGGGAAGATCCGACCTCGGATCGAAATCCTCATCACCATGGTAGGGCGAGAGATCTTTGACGTTGAAGATGTCGCTCACGAAGTAGTTGTCGCATGGAATGTCGATCTTGTAGGCGTTGTTGTTGTAATGTGCAAGCACCTTGAAGGGTCCATCCGCTCGTGGTTGAAGTTTGGACTTGCGTTCGTGGGGGAAGAGGTCCTTGCGAAGGTGTAGCCACACAAGATCTCTAATGCTGAACACCATGGGGTGCTTGTTGATGTTAAGCTTGGTCGCAAGTCGTTGTACTTGGCGCTTGATGGTGAGCCTTGTATCCTCATGCACCTTCTTGAGATGGTTCACACGTGTACTTGTGTCCATATTGATGCGCTCTTGTAGCGGTAGAGGGAGAATGTCCAAAGGGGACAATGGGTTGAATCCGTAGACGATCTCGAAGGGGGAATTGCTGGTAGTTGAGTGTCTTGCACGGTTGTAGGCGAACTCGGCGATAGGTAGACACTCCTCCCACTCCTTGATGTTCTTCTTGATTAGCATGCGAAGTAGAGCAGAGAGTGTGCGGTTGGTCACCTCCGTTTGGCCGTTGGTTTGGGGATGGTACGCCGTGGAGAAGAGTAGCTTGATTCCGAGCTTGGTGCATAGGGTCTTCCAAAAGTAACTCAAGAACTTGACGTCACGGTCCGAGACAATCGTCTTTGGCACTCCATGTAGTCGTAATATTTCCCTAAAAAAGAGATTGGCAACATGTGAAGCATCGTCGATCTTGTTGCAAGGAATAAAATGTGCCATCTTAGAGAATCGGTCCACAACAACAAATATCGAGTCCTTTCCATTTCTAGTTCTAGGCAATCCAAGTACAAAATCCATGCTAATATCTTCCCATGGTTGATATGGAATTGGGAGAGGCATGTAAAGGCCATGCGATTGAGCTTTGCGACATGTAGAGCATCGGTTGGTGAAGCGGTTGACGTCGCAGAACATCTTGGGCCAATAATAGTTCTTAGAGAGTGTAGTGAATGTCTTGTCGCGTCCAAAATGTCCCATTAGTCCTCCTCCATGAGATTCCTGCAAAAGCAACAAACGAAGAGAAGACTCGGGGATGCAAAGTTTGTTAGCTCTCATAAGATATCCATCTTTGATGTAATAACGATCCCAAGAGGTATGCGTCGAACACTTGGCATAAGGAATAGAAAAAGTAGGATGATGCGCATACAAGTCTTTTATGTGCTCAAAGCCAATGACATCAAATTCAAGTTGAGTAACAAGCATGCATATGCGGGAAAGAGCGTCCGCCACAACGTTTTCCTTACCTTTAATGTACTTGATGACATAATGAAAAGACTCAATGAATTCACTCCATTTAGTATGACGCTTGTTCAACTTAGTTTGACCCTTAAGGTATTTAAGTGTTTCATGATCGGTATGAATGATAAATTCATGAGGGCGAAGATAATGTTCCCATTCATGCAAAACTGACACTAAAGCATATAACTCTGTGATAGATGGGTTAATCGAGTTGCGCTCCGGAAAGTTTCTCACTAAAGTAAGCTATGGGGCGCTTCTCTTGCGTTAACACACCTCCTATGCCATTACCACTAGCATCGCAATGAATCTCAAAGGGTTTGTCAAAGTTTGGTAAAGCAAGCACGGGAGCATGAGTAAGCAAATTCTTAAGCTCATTGAATGTGGTATCTTGCGATGGTCCCCAAACAAAGGGTGCATTCTTCTTGCTCAAAGCATGCAAAGGTGAAGCAATGGTGCTAAAGTCCTTCACAAATCTACTATAGAAACCGGCTAAACCAAGGAAGCTACGCACTTGATGCAAGTTGGTTGGTTGTGGCCAAGTTTTAATAGCATTGATATTAGAGTCATCAACATGAACACCCTTAGAGGATACAACAAAACCCAAGAAAACGAGCTTATCAACGCCAAAAAGGCATTTTTTCATGTTAGCATAGAGACGCTCTTTTCAAAGAGTTTGCAAAACGGTTTGAACATGGGTGACATGATCATTGAGAGATTTGCTATAAACAAGGATATCTTCGAAGTAGACCACAACAAACTCGCCAATGTAAGGGCAAAACACATAATTCATAAGATGCATGAAAGTACCCGATGCTTCCGATAAACCCATAGGCATGACTAACCACTCATACAAACTTTGTTTTGAAAGCGGTTTTCCATTCATCACCCTCTTGTATGCAGATTTGATAGTAACCACTTTTAAGATCAATATTGGAAAATATAGTGGCACCACTAAGTTCATCAAGCATATCATCAAGGCGTGGAATTGGGTACCTATAGCGAACGATGATAGCATTGATAGGTCTACAATCGGAACACATGCGAAAGCTACCGTCTCTTTTTGGCATAAGAATGACCGAAACGGCACAAGGACTCAAACTTTCACACATATGTCCATGGTCTATGAGATGTTTTACTTGCCTTTGTATTTCTTTGGTTTTTTCGGGTTGACGCGGTAGGGTGCTTTGTTTGGAAGTGGTGCTCCGGGGATGAGGTCGATGCGGTGCTCGATGCCTCATAGTGGAGGTAGACCCGGAGGTAGCTCGTCGGGGAAAACATCTTGGAATTCCTGCAAAAGAGAAGACAACACTAAAGGTAGAGTGTGATAGGTGTTAGCTTTTGGTGCCTCGTCCTTGCACAAAAGGATATAGTGTATCACACTAGATGGGTTCTCACACACTTCCCTTATCTCACGTTTGGTGGCAAATTGAACTAGGTTCTTCTTGTCCCTCATCGTGGAGGCACTCAAATTGGGCTTGTGGCGCTCACTCTCTTTTTGGTGGTTTGCTCTCTCACTATTCTCTCCATGATGGGTGGCTTGCTTGTCGATGATCACTTGGCTTGGAGACACAGGGCGAAGTACGTACTCCTTTCCTTTCATCTTGAAGATGTAGTGGTTCGTTCAGCCATTGTGGATGACACCTCTATCAAATTGCCATGGTCGTCCGAGAAGAAGGTGGCAAACGGTCATTGGAACGACATCACACTCCAAAGTGTCTTCGTAAGCTCCGATTTTGAAGGAGACTCTCACTCTATGCTCGACTTGGATAGTGCCGGAGTTGCTTAGCCATTGAACTTTGTAGGGATGTGGGTGCTTCGTCTTGGGCAATTGGAGCTTGGAGCAAAGTTCTTCACTTGCTAAGTTATGACAACTCCCTCCATCGATGATGACCTTGACGGACCTTCCATTGATGCCGGTCTTGGTATGAAAAATGTGGCATCTTTGGTCTTCTTCTTGTTGATGTTGAAGATTCAAGACCTTGGAGAAAACTAGAAAGGGGCTTGAATCTTCATCACGAAAGACTTGTTCTTCTTCATTGTCGTTCACTTGCCGCTGGATTGACATGTTCTCAAGGGCTTCCATTTCTCCTTCGCTCATGGAGCCATATGTACCATCATCGTTGAGTATCATGGTTCACTTGTTGGTACACTCAAAGGGACTTGTGGCCTCGGCCTCCGCATGTGAAACATTTGAAGGAACTTGTCTTGACGGTCTCATCGGTTGGGGTAGATGATGATGAAGCTCTCGGCTTGAAGTTGCTTGTAGTAGGATGATGACTTGGAGTTGTCGAAGTTTTCTTGTAACTCGACTTGTCGTTGTTGCTTGTAGAAGGCTTGGTTGATGTAGAAGGTGTTGGAGTCATTGAAGCTTGGGTGTTGGAGAAACCATAGGACTTGGATCAGAACTTGGCATACTTGAAGTCATCTTGCACTTGACGTTCCGCTTTGGTAGCTTGATGCACTAGCTCGATGAGGTTCGACTATGGTTGGAAGTCGGCGATGCTCTTGATGGGATGATTGAGTCCATTCAAGAAACGTGCCATAGTTCGCTCATCATCTTCCGTGACATTGGCTCGTATCATTGCAATCTCCATTTCTTTGTAGTATTCTTCAATGCTCTTGGTTCCTTGCTTGAGTAGTTGTAGTTTCTTGAAGAGGTCGCGATTGTAGTAGGTAGGCATGAAGCATGCTCTTATGACATCCTTCATTTGTGACCAAGTAGTGATGGGTGGTTCACCTTTTGCCTCTCGGCGCTCAATGACTTGTTCCCACCAAATGAGGACATAGTCTTGGAACTCAAGGGATGCCATCACGATCTTCTTCTCTTCTTCATAGTTGTGCAAGCGGAAGATTTTGTCGACCTTCAATGCCCATGAAAGGTACTCTTCGGGATCATTGCTTCCATTGAACTTGGGCATGGTGAACTTTAGCTTGTCGTAGCATTGCTCTTCATTGTGTTCGGGTCGGGGATGATGACGTCCTTGACGAGGAGGATCGTCTCTCACACCTTGCTCTTGTCGTGGAGGATATCCAATGTCTTCTTGCGCTTGTTGAACTTGATGTTCTTGGCGAGCTTGTGGAGCTTGACGACGCAATCGAGCTTGATAGTTCCTTTCTTGAACTTCTTCGTGAAGCGCTTCTTGATGTTCACGAGCTTGTCGGCCTCGGTTGGCTATGGCTCGACTTGATTCTCGGAGGGCTTGTTGCGCCTCAAGTGCTTGAGCTTCTCACAATTGTTGTTCTTGACGTAGTGCCTCGGCATCTTGTGCTTCTTGGTGTAGTCATGCTCGCTCTTCCTCTTCGTGTTGGCGTTGTCGTTGCCGTTCTCGTGCTTGCGCAAAGGTAGCTTGGTTTTGACGATGTCATTGTTCTTGAGAGTTGTTGTCGTGTATAGGGTTGCAGTTGGCTTAACGATCTTGGCGCGCGGCACGACGAAGAGTGTTCGATGCTAGTGTACTTGAGCCGGAGATGGTGTAGTCGGAGTGTCGACTTGAGCGGCTCCGTCTTGATGTGGACGAAGTGGAAGAAGAGCGGGTGAGCAACAAAGCACGAATCTCATCCATTCTTGCATCATTCTCTTGCTTGTGGTCGTCGAGGTTGTGGTCGAAGTAGTCTCTTGTACGTTGCTCGGAGAGTCGCAAGTCGGTGGCGAGGTTGCCGATGCGTTCGCTCATTGCTTGTTGCTCTTGATGCAAAGCACGTTGTGCACCAAAGAGGTGGCTCTTTGTGACGTAGGAGTTCATGTCGTTGTCTTGCCCGATGAAGAGTGGGTTGGTAGAAGTACTTTGCCTATCCATCATTCCAAGGAAAATATGTGAGTGGGATAAAGAGAAGAACGTATACCAAATGTACCTTGACCGATGTTGAAGATGGATCAAAGATCACTCCAATATGGAACAAGGAAATAACACAATTGGTACCAATTCTTGTTGATTCTCACACCTACACAAGTAAAAGCTTATGGTGGAGCTCAGTTAGGATGGTGGCACAAAATTTGATGCAATTGTTAGCGAGCTTCAATAATGTTGGAAAAGATTCATAAATTTGCAATGCAACAAGTAGACCAATAGCAAAATATGGTACACGGAAACACACATGCAAAGAGATAAGTGGGGTCGTGCAACCAAGGATGAGCCAAAATGTGGAATCCATGAAAATGCTCTTGTTGCACAACACTAGAGAGACGCTAGCACGATTGCACAATAGGCGGATACGAAGACTTGTGCACAACCTACTAAGCAAAAATGCAACGGCTTCTATCCCAAGGATGCTCTATGTATGGTATTCCGATGATATGATCCAAGATGATCTAGTATGCCAATCTTAATGTTGTATGATGCTATTGTTCTTGATTAAAAGCTCTTTGCTTATCTTTCCCTTTTGCTTAAAAGCTTGTTTGGCTCTTTGTTGTTTGAGCTCTTTTCTCATGCAATGCTTCACGAACCAATATAGCAATTGTGTATGCGATGACAACCTTGTGACACAAGAGATGATACCAAGATATGCACCAATGATATATGTATGCTATGGGAAGTATGATCACTAATGTGCACAAGTCACATTGCCGACAATACTCAATGGCTAGTCTCGATGGGTAAGGTACGCGAAAGTAAGGCTTGGTGGTTATCAATGTAATGGCAAGAATGGTGTATCACTATACCAAGACAAGGTTACCGATGCTTGCTTACGGTATGGTGTCAAAATGGTGGAGTGGTCATTGTTGATGACGAATCCGTGGTGAAGATGAGCGACGGTGATGTTGATGTCGAACCGTACCTAAATAGCCGAAACACAATAGGACACGGACCCGCAACTCAAATTCTCAAGACAAAACAAGACAAAATTGTCAGAGTTGGTAGTGGTAAGCGGTGGTGGTGTATGTGGTATAAGGCGGTGCTATGCGGAAGTGGTGGTGGTATGCGGAAGTGTATGTGGGCACCAGAACCAAATTTGACAAAATTTGGACGGAAAACGGGGCGGTGGATGGAAGTGATGGTGCCAGGGGCCAGATGCCCGGATGTTCGGGCTCTGGATCCATGGACGAACTCGATGAACTTCACATGGAGAGGTAAAATCCGGGGCAAAATTCGGGGGAATTTGTGGATGTAAATTTGGGAAAAGGTGGGGAAAAGCTAGATCTACCTGCAACACATGAAATCCGCAGATCAAATCCAACAAAACTTCATCACACCAACAAATCACAAAAAAATTGGGGGGCTATTTTTGTGGGGAATTTTCGAATTAGGGACAAAACCAAAAACAAGGCTAGAAAACACAACGAGGAGGCTCCGAAATCATGATCAACATGGTTATGATACCAAGATGATGTAGGGTGGAACCCTAGATGGCCGATCTTTCACGAAAGGAGCGGATCACGCGAGGACATGAAGAACACGAGGGGAATCACGAGGGGCAACACAAAGGTAAACACGAGGGAAACACTAAAACCAAAAAGAATGATCACACACGTGCTAGATCCATGAACACAAAAGGAGATACAAGATCCACGATCAACAAGGGATGATACACGGTAACCGGTTCTTCTCCAAAGAAGGTCTTGACGGGGTCACCCAAAAGGGGGTCTTGCATCCAAGGGGATCTTCTCCGAAGAGGGGCCACGGTCTCTCTCGTGGAGTAGATCCGTAATGGATGAGCAAAGCTCTATCTCTAATGAGCTACTACTTTGCTGACCCTAAAAAGTAGATAGGATGAGAGTATATATAGTCTAGGGGGCGAAAGGGTACATGGGCCTCGGCCCTTTACTGTGCGCAGACAGACGGGGCCGGATGTCTGGGCGTCGGGCCGGATGTCCGGGCCTTCGGGAGGAGCCGGATGTCCGGGGCTGAGGCCGGATGTCCGGGTTTACGGGGCTTTTGTTCTGTCCTCTGGATGGAGCTTGTTCGGATATCCAGGCGTTGGGGCCGGATGTCCGGGGCCTGTAGATTCTTGGTGGCTGGAATGCTGTTGTAGTGGATGTCTCCAGCGGCCGGATGTCCGGGCTCGGGGCCGGATGTCCGGGTCCTGGAGCTGCCTTCTTCTCCTTTCGGCGTTCCTCTTCATCCGTGGACTTGGCAGCTTGTCCGTCTTCACGTGCATCTTTGGGAGGGTCCTCTTGGTACCTAATCATGCATAGCATCTTGGACTTAGGTAGTAGCCATGTCTCGAGAGGATCATATGTAATATCACTAAGGAGAGAAGTCACCTCGGTCTCGAGAGCTCTAGCTCTAGCTCGAGTCATAGGTCGTCTTGGCACTTCGTGAGACGATGGTAGGTCCATGGGGATGACCATAGGATGCTCCGCATCACCCTGTTAGTGAAAGCAGAGGAGAATGGAAGTATTTCAGGCATAAAGGTATGCAAAGATGCTCCACCTTCCAATCTTCTCTTTGCGGATGACTCTTTGATACTTATGTGAGCAAATGCTATGAATGCGGAGGCGTTGAAATCAGTTTTAGATTCTTACTGTGACGTCTCAGGACAGATGGTGAGTGTTGAAAAATCTAGCATATTTTTAGTCCAAACACAAAAGTAGAAGAAAGGCACAAATTTGTGCAATTCTGAACATTATGACTGAAGCCCTAAATGATAAATATTTGGGTTTGCCTGCCAATGTGGGCATGGATAAAAGTGATTGTTTTCAATTCCTGATTGATCGAGTTATTATGAGAATTAATGGATGGAAGGAAAAACTATTATCATCCGGAGGGAAAGAAGTTTTGCTCAAATTTGTTGTTCAAGCTATACCTACCTATGCTATGTTCGTCTTTAAAATTCCTAAAAAAAATTGGAAAGGAATCATTGACGCGATGTCACATTTTTGGTGGGGTGATGAGGACAATCAGAAAAGAATGCACTGGATGTCATGGTGGAAGATGTGTGTACCAAAAAACCAAGGAGGCATGGGCTTTCGAGATATACACTGTTTCAATTTGGCTTTGTTAGCCAAACAAGAATGGCGTCTTATTGATAAACTGGAGTCTTTACGTGCCACTATATTGAGAACTAAGTATTTCCCTGATGGCGACTTGATGAGTGCAAGTTTAAAGAAGGGTTTGTCCTTTACTTGGCAAAGCATTATGGCGGGATTTAATTCACTGAAAAATGGTTATATCCGGCGAGTTGGAAATGGTTAAAAAATTGAGAGAGATGCATGGATTCCTCATAGTACAGATAGGAAAATCATCACCCCTAGAAGAGGGCAACTTTTGTCAAAGAGTCCTCACAGTATAGTAGCTGATCTCATTGATCCAGTTATGAATTGTTGGGATGAAGATTTGGTGAGACAAACTTTGTGGCCGATTGATGCTCAAAGAGTCATCACCATTCCCCGTCCTATGCATACCATGGAAGACTTCATTGCATGGAGTTTTACGATAAATGGTTTGTTCACTGTTCGATCTGTCTATTTGGAGGAATGGAACCAACAACATGGAAAGAAATTACAGTATATAAACGGCATGGGTAGAATCAATGTCAACCCTATTTGGGGGAAGATTTGGAAATTGTCTTGTCCGGCAAAGGTAAAAATCTTTATTTGGCGTACATTGCATGGTACCCTCCCATGCCGCGTTACACTGGCCAATATACACATGAAGGTCTCACCCATATGCCCCTCATGCACGAATGAATCGAAAAACACAAAACACGTATTGTTCCACTGTCAGAAGGCAAAAGAGGTTTTGGAACAAACTGGGGATGTGCGAGGTGATTAAAGAAGCATGTGTTATTGATAGGACAAGAGAAGCAATCCTAGAATTTTTACTTCTGAAGCCAGATAATGAAATAGCTACTCTGGGAATCCAGAATGTACGTGAACTAATAGCTATAACCGCTTGGTATTTATGGTGGGATAGATGTAGGCTGGTTCATGAAGGTAAGGCTCAAAACGCACAACAATCCTCCATGGGGATTAGGGCAATAACAAAAAACTATGTAAATGCCCATTCCCCTAATGCATCTATTAAAAAGGGAGGATGGACCAAACCTCCCGTGGGACTTGTTAAGCTGAATGTTGATGCTTCGTTTGATCATGATCGGCTTAGTGGTACAGCTGAGGAAGTTCTCAGAGATGATAAAGGAAGATTTATTGCCGGCGGAAATTGGAAGTTTGACTGGTGTGCGGATGTTCTAACAGCGGAAATTTTGGCCCTAAGGTTTGGTTTATTACTTGCACAGAGTGTGGGATGCAATCGCCTTGATGTCAACTCAGACAATATTGAAGTCATCAACACAATGAAGAATGGAGGACAATCAGCGGGAGCGGCAGCGGCGGTCTTAGATGATTGATATTTTTTGGCGTGTGATTTTCCTCTTACTAGATTGAGCATTGTAATAGGGAGGCAAATAAGGTGGCTCATGAACTAGCTAGATTAGCAAAAATTTCCGTGACAAATGACTATTTTGAGGAGACCATGGATGAAATTGTACCTCTTCTTATGGACGATGTAACCGTTATTTGCAATTAATAAAGCTAATGGTTTATTTCAAAAAAAGTACTTCTACCAACACACTCTTCATCGAGCAAGACGACGACCTGTCCTCCTACGTCACAAAGAGCCACCTCTTTGGTGCACAAAGAGCTTTGCATCAAGAGCAACAAGCAATGAACGAACGCATCGACAACCTCGCCACTGACTTGCGACTCTCTGAGCAACGTACAAGAGACTACTTCGACACATCCATGCCATCTCTCAAGGAGGATATTCGAACTATGATGGTCAACCGCTTACCTCGTCGTCCTACTCAAGACGGAGCCGCTCAAGTCAACACTCCGACGACACCATCTCCGGCTCAAGTACTCCGACATCGAATACTCTTTGACGCATCGCGCGCCAAGACCGTCAAGCAAACCGCAATCCTCTACACGACAACGACTCTCAAGAGAAAAAACACCACCAAAACCAAGCTACTTTTGCGCAAGCACGACAACGGCAACACCAACTCCAACAAAAAGAGGAAGAGCGAGCGCGCCAACATCAAGAGGAGCAAGATGCCGAGGCGCTCCGACAACAACAACAACAACGTGAAGCACAAGCACTTGAGGCCCAATGCACCCTTCACGACACGAATCGTGCCTTCGCCGACCGCAATGGTCAAACACGCGAACAACAAGAAGTGCTTCGCGAAGAAGTTCAAGAGAGGAACTATCAAGCCCGAGTGCATCGTCAAGCTCCACAAGCTCGACAAGAACCTCAAGTTCAACTAGAGCAAGAAGACAACAGAGATCCTCCGAGACAAGAGCAAGTTGAGGGAGACAATCCTCCTCGTCAAGGACATCATCATCCATGACCCCAACACAATGAAGAGCAACGCTACGGCAAGCTAAAGTTCACCATGCCCAAGTTCAGTGGAAGCAATGATCCCGAAGAGTACCTTTCATTGGCATTGAAGGTTGACAAAATCTTCCGTTTGCACAACTATGAGGAAGAGAAGAAGATCGTGATGGCATCCCTTGAGTTCCAAGAGTACGTCCTCATTTGGTGGGAACAAGTCATTGAGCGCCGAGAGGCAAGAGGTGAACCACCCATCACAACTTGGACGCAAATGAAGGATGTCATGAGAGCATGTTTCGTGCCAATATACTACAACCGCGACCTCTTCAAGAAACTCCAACTCCTCAAGCAAGGAACCAAGAGCGTTGAAGAATATTACAAGGAAATGGAGACTGCCATGATACGAGCCAATGTCATGGAAGATGATGAGCAAACTATGGCACGTTTCTTGAATGGACTCAATCACCCAATCAAGAAGACTACCGACTTCCAACCATACTCGGACCTCATCGAGCTAGTGCATCAAGCTACCAAGGCGAAACGTCAAGTGCAAGATGACTTCAAGTATGCCAAGTTCTCATCCAGGTCCTATGGTTTCTCAAACACCCAAGCTTCAACGAGTCCAACATCTTCTACCTCAGCCAAGCCATCTACAAGCAACGACGACAAGTCAAGTTACAAGTAAACTTCGACAACCTCAAGTCGTCCTCCTACTACAAGCAACTTCAAGCCAAGAGCTTCAGTATCCTCTACCCCAACCGATGAGACCATCAAGACAAGTTCCTTCAAATGCTTTACATGCGGCGGCTGATGCCACAAGTCCTTTGAGTGTACCAACAAGTGCACCATGATCTTCAACGACGATGGTACATACGACTCCATGAGTGAAGGAGAAATGGAAGCCCTTGAGCAAGTGGCCATGCACCGGCAAGTGAACGAAGATGAAGATGATCAAGTCTTTTGTGACGAACATTCGAGCCCCGCTCTTGTTGTCTCCAAGGTCTTGACACTTCAACATCAACAAGAAGAAGACCAAAGATGCCATATCTTCCACACCAAGGCCGGCATCAATGGAAGGTTCGTCAAGGTCATCATAGATGGAGGGAGTTGTCATAACTTGGCAAGTGAAGAACTTTGCTCCAAACTCCAATTGGTCAAGATGACACACCCACATCCCTACAAAGTTCAATGGCTAAGTGACTCCGGTACTATCCAAGTCGAGCATAGGGTACAAGTTTCCTTCAAGATCGGATCTTACGAAGACACTTTGATGCGGAGCATCCTATGTACATCACCATATCAAGATTCCATTCGGCAAGTGACACGTGCGACATCTACTTCACATACACACAGGTGAATCATCTCCTTTACACGTGCTCATTTGACCCCTTCGAGGATGGTATACTACTTGACACTTCTCCCGTGTGCATGCACAGGTATTGTCGGAACGCTACGGACAACGTGGAGGAGTGCAAGCGCCAAAGAGAGGGAAGCATGGAAGCAAAGACAGAAGAAGAAGGAGCTGCGGAGTCTACAATGACCGGACGATCGGAAGCCACCGGACGTCCAACACTCTATAGCGCCCGGACAACCGGCGTCCACCGGACGTCTGACGCGACCACGCCAAGACCAGCCAGGAGATCTACAGCGGCTGGACGACCGACAACCTCCGGACGACCGGTAATATTAACGGAAGTCCGACGACATCGGACTTCCGGTGCCTCTTCAACAGAACAATGTCAGCGGATGTCCGACGACCCACAGACGACCGGTCCGTCCCGAGCCTTCGGATGTCCGACCCCATCGGACGTCCGATAGCTGCCTATGTGCAGCCGGGCCTTTGGCCTTGTATCTCTCTCCCACTTACCCCTTCATGGCTTAGACTATAAATAGACCACCTCCACCGCCTTTCTAGGGTTAGCATAGGTTTATCTCATTTGAGATAGAGCTTTTTCTCATCCATATGGATCTACTCCACGAGAGAGACCGCGGCCTCTACGGAGAAGATCCATCGTGGATTCGAGACCCCTCACGGGAAGATCCCTCGTGGATTCAAGACCTCCTTACGGAGAAGAACTGGTTACCCTATGTATCGTCCTTTGTTGGATTCTGATTGTGCATCTCTTTGTGTTTCGAGGATCTAGCACATGTGTGATCATTCTTGTTGGTTTTAGTGATTCTCTCGTGTTTCCCCTCGTGTTCTTCGTGTTCTTCACGGGATCCGCTCCTTTCGTGAAAGATCGGCCATCTAGGGTTCCATCCTACATCATCTTGGATCAGAGCCAGCTTGCCTCATGATATCATCTTGGTATCATGAGCTACACTAATCACGATTTTGGAGCCTCCCCTCTTCGTTCCTAGCTTGATTTTGTTGTGTTCTTTCCCAAATTCGAAAATTCCCCACCAAAAATAGCCCCCATTTTTTTTGTGATTTGTTGATTTGATGATGTTTTGTTGATTTTGATCCATGCATTTGCTTGGTTTCAAGTGGATCTAGCATATCCCTGAGTTTCCCCATCTTTCATCCACGAAATCTCATCAATTTTGATCCCCAAATCCCCATTTTCCGCCAATCGCGTTCCGAAACTCGCATCCCGCGTTGACCCAGACCCACCGGATGACCGTCCCTTTACCGGACGTCCAGAGCCCCAGGAACCACCGGACATCCGACCTTACCGGACGACTGGAACCTCTATCCTGAGCTGAAATTAGCAGATTTCTGACCGGACCGGACGTCCTCGACCGGACATCCGTCCATTTCCGGACGTCCGCTACGTGTAAAAACTGATTTTGCTGAAATTTTGTTTCGGTCATAACTAATTCATCCGAACTCCGATTTTGACGTTCTTTAGCTCGTTTTGAAGCTCTTGACATCCCCCTTCCCACAAAAATACTTCCAACACAATTTGACTCCATCAAAGTTTTGGAACTTTGGCATCTTTGCCTAGGGCTTCCACCATATTTTCCGCATAACCACCATCGACTTCCACAACCTAACCCATATTGATCCCATGGCATTAGTGGTTGCTTGAGTAGTGATTCGAGTCTCCTAAGGTGTTTCTGCTGCTTAGGGACCATTGTTTCTTCATCAACCACCACCACCACTACCGCATAGGCTTACCAGCCATACACTTCCGCCACTCCAACTTACCCAATTTTGTTTGTGTTGTGAGTTGTGTCTCCTAAGGTGTTTCGGCTACTTAGGGACGGTGACCTTCAACTCCGACTCACATAACCCCATAACCTCCACTTCCGCATTGCCTACTCGCATAACCCATCATTGCATTTCCGAAATCCCATTGAGCTTCCGCAACACCACTACCGCATTTCGCTACCACCATTTGACATTTGTCATTTGAGATTTTGAGTTCGTGGTTTTTTTCGTTTCCTAAGGTGTTTCGGCTACTTAGGGACGAGTGTCCATCATCTTGGTATCTCCATCAAGATCACCGCCACTCATCATTGCCATGAGGTCGTCATCGACATTGACCACTTCACCATCATCCGTCCATGGCTTACAAACGAGAAACCCTCGACGGTAACCTCCATATTGATATCATCTTGGCATCATGGTATCCCTCCATTGTATATTCCCCTGCCATTGCATTGTTAACCCCTAGTCCATTTTGTGTCACTTGTCTATCGAGACTAGCCATTTAGGTATTGCCGGCAACATTACTTGTGCACATTAGTGATCATCGAGCTACACCTTCCATTGCATACATACTATACCATATCGCTATCATCTTGGTATCATATCATCTCGTGTGCCTCAAGTTTGTTCCCACATATACACAATTGCTATCTTGGTTTGTGCATTCCGCATTGTGGCCATACAAAAATAATAATAAAGCTTTTAAGCAAAAGAGAAAGAGAGCAAATAAGCTTGTAAGCAATAACCACAACATCCTACCACATTGCATAAGATTGTCATATCCGATCATCTTGGATCATCTTGAGAAACACCGGGAACCATACATACATAGCATACTTGGGATTAGAAAGTTCATACATTTTGCATCTTATAGGTTGTGCACAAGTGTGTATCCGCCTATTGAGCAATTGTGCTAACGACTCTCTTGAGTTGTGCAACACGAGCGTTTTCTGTGGATTCCACATTTTGTGCTCATTCCTTGGTTGCACGACCCCATTTATCTATCCGTGTGTGTGTTTCCGTGTACCACATATTGCCATTGGTCTACTTGTTTCACTTGCAAATTTGTGAATCTCTTTCAACTTTATTGACTCTTGTTAACATTTTGCATTAATTTTTTTGTGCCACTATCCTCACTGAGCTCCACCATAAGCCTTATTTGTGTAGGTGTGAGAAATCGACAGGATCGGTACCAATTGTGCTATTTCCTTGTTACACTATTGAGTGATCATTGATCCATCTTCAACATCGGTCAAGGTACGTTTTGTACAGTTCTTCTCTTTCTCGCACTCATATTTGCTCGAGTCTTGTGATGGATAGGCAAGGCATTTCATCTTCGGTCTACAACAACAACAACGAGTTCGATGCCACGAACAACTCCACCGACGCCAAGATGCAAGCTCAAATGGAGGAGATCAAAGCCCTCATTAAGTCCTACAAGCGATCTTCCTCATCTTCGAGAAGACGCTCAAGAGCACATGTCTCCGAGCTACCATCTCCGGCAAAATCACATCGGCATCGACACCATCACCAACAAGGATGTGAAGGTCAAGAGCTCAACACCAACAATCGCTCAACGACTTCACCATCTCCCTTGGCACCTTTGCCAAGCGACTTCAAGGCATCTTCGCCTACGGACATACCACATCTTCGCCCACAAGCACCTCAAGAGAAGCTCCGCAAGCTCAAATCCGCGACTTCCACGCGATTCCTTTATATGGGACTCAAGAACCCGAGGAGTATCTCGAGTGGGAGCGATTGATGGACGACTACCTCAAGCTACATCAAGTTCCTCCCGAAGATCAAGTGAAGTGCGCCACAAGGAACTTCCAGGACTACGCGTCCACATGGTGGCTTCACACAGCTTCGGAGACCTACAACATGAGTTGGCCCAAAACGAAGAGAGCTTTGTGATGCGAGTTTTCATGCCTCCAACCTACACGGAACAACTTCTACGCCAATTGGAGAACACCACCCAAGGATCCAAGTCCATCGACGAGTACTTCAAGGAGATGAAGAAAGCCTTGCGACGAGCTGGCGTGGACAACCCCATTTTGATGAAGTTCCACTTCATGATGGGATTGCACAATGACATCTCCAAGACGATATTCCTCGAGATCTACAAGTCCCTCGATGACAACTACATTGGTGCTCTCAAGGTGGAAAAGAACCCATGAAGGTCAAGGCTTCTCGACCCCAAGCACACTTTTCTAAGACCAAGCTCCAAGATGACGAGCATGAGGCTAGTACCACCATGATGTCCAAGCCCGATGAGCTCCAAGACGATGCTCCCAAGTTCGATTTCACTGCCATCCCTCTTTGTGGCATTGATGATGCCGAGTCTACTTCGACTCTTTTTCAAGATGGTGCGACGATGACTATGACTATGGAGACCATCAAGGACCAAGCTTTGGAGGCGAGCGACATGGTGACGAGCAAGGATGATGCTTCCATCTTAGGAGGTGAGAGTGATGATGTGCCATCTTCGGCCTTCATCCACGACGACGACAACGAGATGGTTGAGCATGGGATTTTCCCTTCGACCATGACGACATATGTTGACTTGAGTGACTTTAGCCACCATATTGAGAGTGAGAGTGACTTCACCACTAGCCCGATATATGATGTTTTGTGACTTCACCACTAGCCACATATATGTGTTCCCACAACCCCCGTGTGGGGGGAGCCACAACCCCCACCACTTGAGTGAGATGAGTGACTCCACCATATGTGACATTGAGTGCACCTACCTTGAGGGAGTGAGTGAATCACCACATAGAGAGAGTGAGGCCACTATGATTCCTAACGACTTAACCTCTACCTCTATTGTGCCTTCTCATTTGGTGCTAGGTCCCATATATGATGACCCGCTGATTCTCGACGACTTCGTCCTACCTTTGGACAAGACGATGGC
Source organism: Triticum urartu (assembly GCF_003073215.2). Lineage (NCBI taxonomy): Eukaryota > Viridiplantae > Streptophyta > Magnoliopsida > Poales > Poaceae > Triticum > Triticum urartu. The sequence goes on from NW_024120663.1 coordinate 20,744, forward strand.
CATGGTGGAATATGATGCACCCCCACATGGTTCCATCAAGATGATGATCTTGACCACCATTTGGTCTTACCCACCTCACCTACACCACTAGAGTGGAATGAACAAGGTAACATAGGTGAAGGTGATGCTCTAGTCCCACTAGTGGACATTCTTGACATTGATTGCTTGCATGATGTTGATCAACCTATTTCCATGCTTCATGCTAGTGTGACTTCGCCATGCGATGATGTACCCATTTATGATGAGTATGATGATTCTCATGTGGATTCTATTAGTTGTGATGCCATGTTACATAGGATTTATTGTGACAATTCTTTAGGTCACATCATGTTTGAAAACCCGCTTGACTTGTCATATGCTATGCATGAGATCAATCATATGTCATATTTGCAATCTCATCATAGTGACTATGCATATGCCATTAAAATAAACCCAATTTGCACATATGGCATAGATGACAAGCCCATGGTTATCGACATTTGTTTTTCTTGTGATGATATTGATATGCTCCCTTTGCATCATTTATCTCATATGCCATGCCATGACTACTTAGCTTCGGATGTGCATTGTTTTGGATGTTCTCCATTTTCTCCATATGATGTTTCAAATATTGCATATGAGGAGACCCCCATAGTTTCCTCATACATTTTAGGAGATTTTGATCACTCCCATCCATTGCATGATCCTTATACTTGTATGCTCAATTTGCATCCCCATCGTGTTATACACAATAACTATTCTTTCATGATGGATGACATGTTCTTATACCATGCATCAAATTTCTTTGAGCGATGCTTATCTTGTGCTAACTCTCACATGCACATACACATCATGATGGATGATGTGTACATTTACCACACACACAATCTCTTTCGTTTGTGTATCTTTTGTGTAGGTACCCATGAATTCTTGTCAACCTCGCAATCCCACGAGTTGACAAAACGGGCTCTAGAGAGCAATGATGACTTGGGATCCCATGGATTGTCGTTCCCGACGCTCTCGTCGCGCAAAGACTTCGCGCATTTCTTCTACATGGACCTCAGTTGTCTATGGGTTATTATCCATTATATATCATTTTCCCATCTTGCCATGTTCACTTTGCATGATATGCTCATTCGTATACCTTTGCCATGAATTTGTGACCCATGCTTTGCATTACACACGATGATTGATTCTCATACTTGTATGTGTATTTTCAAGCTTGGTGGAGATATTGCTAGTTATTGCCATGTTTGCTTTGTGTCCCATTCCTATGATGATAGTATGATCTTGCTTTGTGTTCGTGCTTGCGATATGTCATGTGCATTGTCTATGCCTATTATTTTCTCACATGACATGATTGCCATGATTTACTCAAGTGTGTTGCATCTTCGCTCCACTAGTTTGCACGACTTGATTACTATGATTGCTTTCCATGTTGCATCACTGATGATTCATACTTGGTCATTTCATGCGGTTGATGACAACCATCTACATGCTTTGCACGACATGATTGTCATTGCTTCTTGTCATATATCTCCATGTGTTGCCTCTCTCATGTTAGACAATTTGCCATGTATTGAGTGCAACAATGATTCTAATCTTGCTCATGAGATTGCCCCCATAGCATTCTCGCCTATATTTGGAGATTTTGACATATTTTTTGTGAAGCATGCTTGTCTTCCTTTTTTGCACCATATACCCTGTGCCATGAATATTGCCATTGTTGCATCATATTGTTCATGCACTTGTGCTTCTAATGGTTATGTGCAGGAGAAGAGAACCATCATGATGGATGATGTGTTTATCTACCATGCGCATACGTTCTTTGTTTTGTTGTGTGTATGTGCAGGATACTTGGACTTTGTGTCAACTTCCACGTCACGTGAGTTGACAATCCGAGCTCTTGAGAGCGAACCACCTTCTACCACAACGATTCTACATCGCACTTGCTTGTATTTCGGCATTGTGAAGGACGCACAAGGACATGCTTTCAAGGTGATATCCTTCTCTTTTGAGAACCCCCAAACCTATGGATCATACTACTTGTGTTGCTTTCCCCATGAGACTTATTATTCATCTTGGGCCACTTGATTGCACCCTTGTTACAGATCTTGCTTTGACTTGTCATTTTCACCATTCCATGCATCATGATATATATGCCTTGTGTGTTGCATGCAATTCTTGGATTACTTGCTCCTCCCATATGTTTGGTTGCAACAATGTCATCACTTCACATATGCCATGTCCCATTGATTTCTACATGCTTGCCTTGATTGCCTCACACATGATGAACAATTGCTCTTTCTATTGTGTTGAGTGCCACACGATATTCCCCACACCCCATGCACATTATGCCTGGATTGTCTTGCACTTGACCCATGTGTTTAGACACTTCATTTTATTTGGTGTTGTGAATGATTCCTATGCCTACCATAGACCTTTCATTGAGCACTTTGCCCATGCTTGCTATAAACTTGAGGTAGATGCTTATTCCTTTGTCACACATATTTGCATCACTACCTCACATTTACATGCTTGTCCCCATGATATCTTTGCTTGTGCTCAATTTATGTGCTTACATGCCATATGCTTTGCATGATGATGACACTTTTTTGGTGAATCACCTCTTGAATGCTTGCTTTTGCACTAACGCTAACCACATTTATTTTTCCAAGTGTTTGTTGTCCTTGCTCATTTTGAGGGAATAACTAGACAGTGCAACATTGGAGAGTGCCCACTTCAAGCTTGAAGATGATGACTACTTGGTGAACGTCCACTTCTACATGGCGAAGCCATCTCTTTCCCATGGTGATTTGGTCTTTGATCCGAGGTCGGATCTTTCCCAAGGGAGGGGAGATGATGCGGAGCATCCTATGGACATCAACATATCAAGATTCTGTTCGGCGAGTGACATGTGCGACATCTACTTCACATACACAAAGGTGAATCGTCTCCTTTACACGTGCTCATTTGACCCCTTCGAGGATGGTATACTACTTGACACTTCTCTCGTGTGCATGCATAGGTATTGTCGGAATGCTACGGATGACGTGGAGGAGTGCAAGCACCAAGGAACACCTACACCATCCGCGAGGGAAGTGTGGAAGCAAAGACGGAAGAAGAAGGAGCTGCGGAGTCTACAGTGACCGGATGACCGGAAGCCACCGGACGTCCGACACTCTACATTGCCCGGATGACCGACGTCCACCGGACGTCCAACGCGACCACACCAGGACCAGCCATGAGATCTATAGTGGTCGGACGACCGGTAATATTAACAGAAGTCCGACGACACCAGAAGTATGGTGCCTCTTCAAGAGAACAGTTTCAGCAGACGTCCGACGACCCACGAACGATCGGTCCGTCTCGAGCCTCCGGACGTCCGACCCCCACCGGACGTCCGATACCTGCCTGTGTGCAGCCGGGCCTTTGGCCTTGTATCTCTCTCCCACTTACCCCTTCGTGGCTTAGACTACAAATAGTCCACCTCCACCTCCTTTCTAGGGTTAGCATAGGTTTAGCTCATTTGAGATAGAGTTTTGCTCATCCATACAGATCTACTCCATGAGAGAGACCGCGGCCTCTACGGAAAAGACCCATCTTGGATTCAAGACCCCTCACGGGAAGATCCCTCGTGGATTCAAGACCTCCTTACGGAGAAGAACTGGTTACCCTATGTATCATCCTTTGTTGGATTCGGATCGTGTATCTCTTTGTGTCTCGAGGATCTAGCACATGTGTGATCGTTCTTGTTGGTTTGAGTGATTCTCTCGTGTTTCCCCTCGTGTTCTTCGTGTTCTTCGCGAGATCCGCTCCTATCGTGAAAGATCAGCCATCTAGGGTCCACCCTACATCACACTTGGGAGTGTGATGTCGTTCCAATGTCCATTTGCCACCTTCTTCTTGGGTGACCATGGCAATTTGATCGAGGTGTCATCCACAATAGACGAACGAATCACTATAGCTTCAAGTTGAAAGGCAATGAGTACGTAATTCTACCTATGTCTCCAAGCCAAGTGATCGCTGACAAGCAAACCACCCATCATGGAGAGAACAGTGAGTGAGCGACCCACCAAAAAGAGAGTGAGCACTAGAAGCCCACATTGAGTGCCTCCACGATGAGCGACAAGAAAAATCTAGTCCTATTTGCCACCAAATGCGATATGAGAGAAGTGTACGAGAACCCATCAAGTGTCATGCACTATGTCCTTTTGTGCATGGACGAGACACCAAAAGCTACCACCTCTCACAATCTTCCTCTACTGTTATCTTCTCTATTGCAGGAATTCCAAGACGTTTTCCCCGACGAGCTACCTCCGGGTCTACCTCCACACTACGAGGCATCGAGCACCGAATCAACCTCATTCCCGGAGCACCCCTTCCTAACAAGGCTCCCTACCGCATCAACCCCGAGGAAACTAAGGAGATCCAATGGCAAGTACAACAACTCATCGACAACGGCCATGTATGAGAAAGTTTGAGCCCTTGTGCCGTCCCGGTAATCCTTGTTCCCAAGAAAGATGGTACATATCGCATGTGTTCCAATTGTCGTCCCATCAATGCTATTACCATGCGTTATCATTGCCCTATTCCACGCCTAGATGATATGCTAGATGAACTTAGCTGAGCCACCATTTTCTCTAAGATTGACCTTAAAAGTGGCTACTATCAAATACGTCTCCGTCGTATCTATAATTTTTGATTGTTCCATGCCAATATTATTGAACTTTCATATACTTTTGGCAACTTTTTATACTATTTTTGGGACTAACATATTGATCCAGTGCCCAGTGCCAGTTCCTATTTGTTGCATGTTTTTTGTTTCGCAGAATATCCATATCAAACGGAGTCCAAACGGGATAAAAACCGACGGAGATTTTTTTGGAATATATATGATTTTTGGGAAGAAAAATCCACGCGAGACGGTGCCCGAGGTGGCCACGAGGCAGGGGGGCGCGCCCCTGACCCTCGTGGGCCACCCATAAGGCGGTTGGTGCCGTTCTTTCGCCACAAGAAAGCTAATATCCGGATAGAGATCGTGTTAAAATTTCAGCCCAATCGGAGTTACGGATCTCCGGGAATATAAAAAACGGTGAAAGGGAAGAATCTGAGAACGCAGAAATAGAGAGAGA
>NW_024120664.1:0-8233 GCF_003073215.2 Triticum urartu
ATGCGCCCGAACGATCGAGTGCTGGGCACCCGTTGCGCCCATTCGCCTGGTGCCCACTAGGCTACCCCAGAGCCTATGGCAAAGGGGCCCCACCGCCCCTCGAACGATTTTTTAAAAAGAAAAAATATAAGTAAATAAATATTAATTAATTAATTAACTTAATTAATCTAGTTTAGTTAAATTTAATTAACTCTGCTTAATTAAACCCTAATTAAACATAGTTAGTCTAATAACCTAATTAGTCCAACTAATCTGTTAGGTTAGAATAGTAGAGAATGACAAGGGGGGCCCACCCTTGTTGACTAGTACGACTTTGACTGGTCAACTGGGTCCCCTAGCCCACATGTCAGCCTCTGTGTACATTCTGTGTACACAGGGATGGGTACCCATAGCATTTTGTCTATTATTTTCGAATTAATAATAATTTCAGAAAAGGAATAAAACTTTGAAAAATCGTATAGAATAAACCATAACTCGAATGAAAATACTTTGAACATGAAAGTTGCTCAGAACAACGAGATGAATCTGAATACGCAGTCTGTTTGTCAGCCACACGTTCCCAGCATGGTGAACATGCAACTTTTCCCCTTCGGTTCATCTGTCCGAAAACGTCAAACATTAGGAATACTTTCCTGGATGTTTCCTCCCTTCGCCAGCATCGCCTACTACTGCGTTAGGACACATGCAGCACCACGTATTGCCTTGTTGTATGTTGTGATGCTTTGTTTGCTCCGCATTTACTCTTTCTTCCCCCCCTTCTTCTCTCTGGTAGACTACGAGACTGACGCCACTGCTGGTGCCCCGATCGACTACGTTGTTGACGACCCCTACTTGCCAGAGCAACCAGGCAAGCCCCCCCTTGATCACCAGATATCGCCTATTCTTGTCTCTACTGCTTGCATTAGAGTAGCATAGCATGTTACTGCTTTATGTTAATCCTATCCTGATGCATAGACTGTCCTTCGTACTACTGTTGATACCTTTACCTGCAATCCTACATGCTTAGTATAGGATGCTATTATTCCATTTGCGGCCCTACATTCCTGTCCGTCTGCCATACTATACTATCGGGCTATGATCACTCGGGAGGTGATCAAGGGTATATATTATACATATTACACATGATACATGTGGTGACTAAAGTCGGGTCGGCTCCTAGAGTACCCGCAAGTGATTCAGATGTGGGGGCTGAAGGGGCAAGTGGCTCCATCCAGGTAGTGGTGGGCCTGAGTTCCCGACGGCCCCCGACTGTTACTTTGTGGTGGAGCGACAGGGCAGATTGTGACCACCTAGGTGAGAGGCGGGCATGGCCCTGGTTGGCGTCCACAGTTACATCAATTAACACGCTTAACGAGATCTGGGTATTTGATCTGATTCTAGCCATTGGCCTATATGCACTAACCAACTACCCGGGAACAGTTATGGGCACTCGACGTCGTGGTATTAGCCGAAGCCTTCTTGATGCCAGCGACTGAGCGGCGCATCCCGGGTTGGACCACGTAACGCAACTTCCTTTGTAATGGAGGTTGCTAGGTCTGCTCACCGGTCGCGTTCGCAACATGCAGGTGTGCAATGGGCGATGGGCCCAGACCCCTGCGCCATAGGATTTAGACCGGTGTGCTGACCTCTTTGTTGTGTCTAGGTGGGCCTGCGACGTGTTGATCTTCCGAGGCCGGGCATGACCCAAGAAAGTGTGTCCGGCCAAAGGGGATCGAGCGTGTTGGGAAATGTGGTGCACCCCTGTAGGGAAGTTTATCTATTCGAATAGTCGTGTCCCTCGGTAAAAGGACGACCCGGAGTTGTACCTTGACCTTATTACATCTAGAACCGGATACTTAATAAAATACACCCTTCCAAGTTCCAGATACAACCCAGTGATTGCTCTCTCACAGGGCGACGAGGGGACGATCGTCGGGTAGGATTATGTTATGCGGTGATACTTGGTTAACTTACCATTTACTCTCTTCTTCTGCTTCAAGATGAAGGCTGCCAGAAGCTAGTCTTCGATAGGACTAGCTATCCCCCTCTTATTCTGGCATTCTGCAGTTCAGTCCACATATACTACCCCTTTTTATTGATACCAATGCATATGTAGTGTAGCTCCTTGCTTGTGAGTACTTTGGATGAGTACTCATGGTTGCTTTGCTCCCCCCTTTTCCCCTTTCTATACCCGATTGTTGCGACCAGACGTTGGAGCCCAGGAGCCAGACGCCACCGTCGACGACGAATCCTACTACACTGGAGGTGCTTACTACTACGTGCAGGCGACTGACGACGACCAGGAGTAGTTTAGGAGGATCCCAGGCAGGGGGCATGCGCCTCTTTCGATCTGTATTCCAATTTGTGCTAGCCTTCTTAAGGCGAACTTGTTTAACTTATGTATGTACTTAGATAGTGTTGCTTCCGCTGACTCGTCTATGATCGAGCTCTTGTACTCGAGCCCTCGAGGCCCTTGGCTTGTAATATGATGCTTGTATGACTTATTTTATTTGTAGAGTTGTGTTGTGATATCTTACCATGAGTCCCTGATCTTGATCATACACGTTTGTGTGTATGATTAGTGTATGATTGAATCGGGGGTGTCACAAGTTGGTATCAGAGCCGACTGCCTGTAGGAATCCCCCTTCCACACTCCTTGGCCGAAGTCGAGTTTAGACATTGCAAAACTTTTTACTAACATGGTTGTGTGTCTTACGGGCCCACGTCACCATTGGGTGGTACTAGGATCTTTTACTCCTCATCTATACTTTGGGAATCTCATCTCTCTTCTAATCGGGTTAAATAAATTTTGCTAACTCTAACATTAGGATCTCGTGATCACTTCCAACCGGAGAGCCCCTTATTACCGATGATCGCCTGCTGCACCGGAAGATTCTGGAGGCACTCTGCGATGTTCTTGTGAGACTTAGTGCCATCATTTTTGCAATTCCCTTCCATCGATAAACCTATATGGATAACCACATACAGTTGCCGTTCTTACTATCATTCCCTGTTGATCTTGTTATTACAAGATACGCTGATACTCTTTTTATTGTTTCAAGAATCCATTATGCCTGCTGCCTTGCAGCTCCATTTCCTCTTTAATACACCTAAGGATAATTCCTCACACTCCTCGAAGATTCGTTCATCCCCAGTTGATCATGTGTTTCACAAAATTCTTTGAAATGCTATTTGGTCTTCCAGAAATCCTTAGCAGCCTATTGCTCCTGAATTTCTTGCCTTCATGCATTATGGTTAATTCCATATTTCTGCTAATCTCCTTTGACATTCTTAGTCACTATCACTCTAAGTCCCTTGATTCAATATGTTGCGAATGCTCACAATCCTCGGTTAGATCCTAGAATTCATCCTTCCGCCTCAAACGTCATTTTGAACGTGAGTTGGTTCTCGACCAATCAAATTGCCGTCGATTGTACCCCTAAGTCTATCCAACTTATCCATCCTTAATCAGAGCATTACTTCTGATCATTTGATTCGAAAATCATAATTTCTTTGCATTTGAGCTTTGAATTAGTCAGTTGTTTCGATAATCCGATCTCCTTTCTTTCTTTCTTCCTCTGCTTGAGTACCGATGCTCACATCAGATCCCTTGTGGACCACCAGATCCTTTATTGGATTTTATCCGACGACTTCCTTCATATCCAATAATTTGGTGATTCTTTTCTCGGATACATAATGCCTTTGGTAAATTGTATCCTCTGCTTTGTCAAATATGCTCTGCTTTCGAGCTTGTGTTATTTACTCCTAAAGTTTGTGGTATATGTTTCTAAGATGCCCCGATGCGCTGAACCTATGCCTTACCTAATCCATGTGAACCACTTCTGGTATTTAGCCAGATAAAATTTCAACACTACAACTTCATCAAATGCGAGAAGTGAATGAAAGGTTATGCATTGGAGAAGTGGGAGTCGACCTTGGACTTTGTGTTCATGCCCATGGAAACGATGTAGATCGTATCATTAAAGCTTCTCTTCAATTAAATATTCCCTTGGTATAAGTTCATCTTATATCTGGGATCTGGCCTTTTGCAATCATGGTTCCGACCATATTGTCCTTCTTTTATCCCATTTCTCAACAAGTTAAAATACTTGTCTTATCAGATCAGTACGCCTGGCCAACCTCTATTTTGATCTACCTTCGAGTATTACCCCTGGTACCTCTAGGATATGACGTCATTGCACTACATCTTATAAATTTGTGATGAAGTAGTACCCTTCCCTGTCTTAGTCACTTCACGGGTTCTGGGTTGTCGTCAATCGAGAACACTGAATAATGAATCGAATCCACACTATAATTCAGTACTCCTAGTACTTTATTGTTGGGAAGTTTAATACTCCATCACATCATTCCTAGCCTGATCGGCTACATCATTATCGTGCTAATTTTAATTGTGCTACCTGGTCCTTCTTCCCGGAGCACAAATTTCGATGATGAGCTAATCTTATGTCGAACTTCCTTGTCGTATCATTTCGCCTTGAATAGCAAGCTTGATTTCAAGTTTGTGTCATACCCGTGGATCCAATACCCTTACGCTTCATCATTCCTTGGACTTGACGTCATCGCTAATCGATTACATCTGCATGAAATCTCTCGACAATTGTGTCATGATCATCATCAACATTCTGAGCTCTTCCAAGATATCTATCGAATTATTGATGAGAAATACCTCTTGCCCCTTGATGGTTTATGTTATCATCGGCAACGTTATTGCCTCCCTCCAATTCAAACTTAATCATGTTATGGAGCTCCTTGCTATCTAGCTTATGTTATGTTCCACCTTGAAGTATTACTGTCTTTCATGTCAAGGATGTTGTGAGGATTGGTCCACCTCTTAAGAATTCTTGATATAGTAATACTTCTCACCATCTCCATTCATTTCTAGGTTCCCATGTTGATTCTAACCGGGATACCAATAGGTGAACTGTGTTGTTTGGATTCTGCCCTTCTAGCAGCCCTATTGTTTTGAAGTTAGTGGTCGACATTTCATTCTTAGACCATTGGTTATCGAATCACCATTCTAACATCGGTCGTGCTACCTAAGCCCATATTTCAGGTGCACCTTTCAACCAATATTTAAATTGGGTATGTTTTCCTCGAGCATACCTCATTATATCATTGATCCGACAAATGTTATCTCCTTGTTCACATAATTGTGGAAATCCATCTTTTTAGAAATCTCAATGAATTGTTGTTGAGTCCACCAGGCACCTCCTCACCCTCTCCTTGGTTTAATGATGAACTCTTGTTTAGGAACTCGCTTCCATAGTTCAGTTCCCGAGAATCTTGCAATGTCATCTTGTCAATTTGCATTGCACCCTTTTCTTCTCAGATAACCTGAGTCTGAGGTACCCTGACACAAATCAGATCTGAATCTTGGTCGGATATGATGGTTGGAACATATTTCTAAGAGTAATAACATTGTTCTTTATATGATCCGGTAAGGTGATGTCATGCCTAACACACCTGGCCGAAGGACCTATTGTTATGGTTCTTCCTTTTTAGCAAGGTTAACCATTCTTCCATGAGGAAATTGTAAGACTTATTCTGTAAGTTGTTCCTGATGTATCCTTTCTGTTTCCAAAGTCTGATCTTCACCTAATGACCATGTCAATGCTATCTTGAAGCATGTCTATGGTACTCCGAATTTCAACAAGAACATTTGAAGCCCAATGCTAAATGTTTCCTGCTCAATTATCCAAACACCGCCGTATGGGTAATGTCATGAAATTTCTCTCCCCTTACCTAAAGAGTTTTTCTACATTATATCCTGTCATGGATATCATGCTCTGCTTGTCCTTGGGAAGGATATACCCTTGAACTATGTGTTTAAACACATTTTCCTTTCCATTGTTTTGTTTAATCTGATAATCATATTTTCCTTTCCATTGTTTGGTTTAACCATTCTTGTGATCTATATGATCTAAGCAGTAATATTCTCCTACCTATGTAAACACCTCAGTGTACAATTCTATCAGCAAGACCCTGTTACTATTGTTGATGACATTCCGGTAGCCACCGATGGACGAGAACTTTTCCTATTGGTCTGCCTCGTTCAACGAGCAAGAAGATGGTTCTCTTCGTCCCTTGCCCTTGGTACCGACGTTGTTGCCGACATAACTGACAAGCTACCTCTTACATGCCTTGCTATCATGACCATGCAAGATTTTACCGCTCCTCCTACTTTTAACCCACATGGTGGGCCCATAACCCACAAGTCCCAAGATCAAAAGTTGACTCTCCTGTACACCCTATTGTCAAAATTATTCCTCGTGCGTGGCCTCATATGTAATTCACGAGCCACCTTCAAGTCTGATATCAGACACAATACTTATTCCTGTTGCTTTGAACCCCTTTCACGCCCTGTAACAGGCATCGAACGATTGCCTGCCCGCTCGAAACTTCCCAGGATACCTCCTTACTTTGCTCTCGATATTTACTTAAGTTTCAATTGAGAGTACTTTCCGCCACCTCCCTCGTTGTTGTCGACCAGATAGTCAACCTTGCATAGGTCTGTTCTCCCATAATACGCACCCTTTCTCTCTTAAGTACGATGGAGTTCTCGAAGAAAGGATGCCGACTTCATCATGATGACCTGAAGCATAGAAATGAAGACATCAACGTAATGGATCAACCTATTCAAGAAGAGCAACTAAGATTGAGAACACTCGCTAGAATTTTGTAACTAGAACCTCCCCACCCTCTTAAATCTCAGGTCGAGATTTCTTGTAGTGGAGGAGAATTGTGACGCCCCGATATTTAAGCTACAGTGAACCTCTGCTAATGATACCACGTCACCCCGATTAGTGTTACTAATCTCACATTAATTCAAAAGAATCGATTCAAATTCAAATTCAAAATATGACAAACCACAAAAGTTTTCAAACATTGAAACTGAAATGTTCGGAGTGAGCCAAATAATGCATAGTTAATTATGGTGGAGAAATCACACTTTTATAAAATAGTTAAATACCATTATGTGAAATAAGACAGCAGCAAAACAATTAATTAAATGTCCTTTGGCAATTAATAAAATGTTAAGATATTTTATTTAGTTGCCCAAAATTAATGGGGTACTAGTATAACTTTATTACTAAATTAGGGTAATTTCTTTTATATTTTATAAAACTAAGTAAATAGAAAATAAAATAAAATAGTAAAAAGAAAATAAATAAAAGGAACACACCAGACAGAAAAGTAAAACAAAAAAGGGTAAACCCCTCTGGCCCAACTGGGCCGCGACCCAGCCAGGTCGGCCCGCTTGGCCCAACTGGCCAGCCCCAACCCACTTACCTTATCCCCCACTCCCTCCCGAAACCCTAACCACCCCGCACTCCCCCCACTCGCTCTCTCCCTCTCCCCCACCCGATCCGATCTAGATCGGGGCCACGAACATAGCCGCCGCCCGGATCGACCCTCGCCGCCGTCTGAGACGACCACGCCGGATGCCATCGCCGCTCCTCCTCTGCGTCGCCTCGTCTTCGACCCCCTCCTCGCCGACCACCTCTTCCCCCGCCTGAAAGGATCGAGAAGAGGTGTCTAGAGGGGGTGATTAGACACTAAGTGCTAAAAGTTGAAGTTTTTAATTTCTTTAAGTTGAAGTGGAGTTTTGGCACAAGTTTAACAATCTCAATACATATCAAGCAAGCATGCAAATAGTATATGAGCAGTGGAAAGTAAAGCATGCAACTTGCAAGAAAGTAAAGAGATGGGATTGGAGTGTGCAAATGCAATTTGGAGACACGGAGATTTTTGAGACGTGGTTCCGATAGGTGGTGCTATCGTACATCCACGTTGATGGAGACTTCAACCCACGGTCAAGATGCTTACATATTGGGCATTAAGATCTATCGTACATCCATAGCGGAAAGTAAAGCATGCAACTTGCAATTTGGAAGGTTTTGTGGATGACATATTACTGATTGGAAATGATATAGAATTTGTGGATAGCATAAAGGGATACTTGAATAAGAGTTTTTCAATGAAAGACCTCGGTCAAGATGCTTACATATTGGGCATTAAGATCTATAGAGATAGATCAAGACGCTTAATTGGACTTTCACAAAGCACATACCTTGACAAAGTTTTGAAGAAGTTCAAAATGGATCAAGCAAAGAAAGGGTTCTTGCCTGTGTTACAAGGTGTGAAGTTGAGTAAGACTCAATGTCCAACCACCGCAGAAGATAGAGAGAAAATGAAAGATGTTCCCTATGCTTCAGCCATAGGCTCTATCATG
>NW_024120665.1:0-10943 GCF_003073215.2 Triticum urartu
GAAGCTTTCCGCAAACTTAATCTGCATGTTGTTCCTTAAGGTTTCCTCGCCAACCTTCAAGTCTCTCCTATCTTGGAAGACCAGATTCGCGAGGCTCAACTTCTTGATGCTATGGTGAAGAAGGTGAAGATTGGGATTACCAAGAGTCAACCCAAGTACAAGTGCTACCGCCTTGATGACAAGGATACTCTCTTCTTCGAGGATCGTATGTTGTGCCCAAAGGTGACCTTCGTAAAGTGATCATGAATGAGGCTAACAATTCACTCCTCTCCATCCACCCTTTGAGTACGAAGATGTATCAGGACCTCAAGCAGGCTTATTGGTGGACTCAAATGAAGCGAGAGATTGCTAAGTTCGTGAATGAGTGTGATGTCTACAGAATAATGAAGGCAGAACACCAAAGGCCAGCTGGTCTCCTCCAACCTCTTGCCATTCCAAAATGGAAGTTTGACCACATTGAGATGGACTTCATGACTGGGTTTCCAAAGTACAAGTGTGGCAATGATGCTATATTCGTTGTCATCGACAAACTCACTAAAGTGGCTCACTTTTTACCTATCAAAGAGTCAATCACTGCAGCTCAATTGGCGGAGCTCTATACCTCTCGGATTGTCTCTCTGCACGGTATTCCACAGGTGATCTCTTCAGACCGTGGCAGCATCTTTACCTCCAAGTTTTGGGATTCTTTTTAGAAGGCCCTGGGCACCAACATCTGCTTCAGCACGGCTTTCCATCCTCAAACTAGCGGTCAAGTCGAGCGTGTCAATTAGATTCTTGAAGATATGCTTAGGGCTTGTGTGATCTCCTTCGGCATGAAGTGGGAGGATTGTCTTCCTTATGCTGAATTCTCCTACAACAACAGTTTTCAAGCAAGTTCGGGCAAGGCCCCATTCGAAATTCTGTATGGCAGGAAGTGTCGTACCCCTCTCAACTGGTCTGAAACCGGTGAACGTCAGCTTCTTGGAAATGACTTAATCACAGAGGCAGAGGAAATGTGCAAAGTCATTCGTGATAACCTCAAAGCAGCGCAATCGCGCCAGAAGAGCTACTATGATAGTAAGCACCGCGATTTGGCTTTCAAGATCGGAGATCATGTCTACCTCCACGTCTCTCCAATGAAAGGTACTCGTCGCTTTGGTATCAAAGGGAAGCTTGCCCCTAGATATGTGGGTCCTTTCAAGATTGTCAGCAAGAGAGGCGACCTCACCTATCAACTCGAGCTTCCTTCAAACTTTGCAAATGTGCACGACGTGTTCCATGTCTCTCAGCTCCGCAAGTGCTTCAAAACTGCTGATCGCACCGTCAACTTCGAAGACATTGATCTCCAAGAAGATATCTCTTATCGTGAGCACCCCGTTGCTATTCTTAAAGATACTGAACGCAAGACTCGCAATAAGTCAATCAAATTCCTCAAAGTCAAGTGGTCACATCATTCCGACCGTGAAGCCACCTGGGAACGCGAGGATCACCTCCGTTCTGAGTACCCGGCGTTCTTCCAGTCCTAGATCTCGGGACGAGATCCTTTCATAGTGGTGGAGTGTTGTAACACCCCGGATGTAATTTACCTAATATGTACTCCAACTCTTGCCGTTTCCGGCGCTAAGTTATTTTATTTTCTCAGGTTCGGGTTTTTGTTGGAACATTATTTTTCTTGTTGGAACATTGGAGATCGTTCCTTGTTGGAACATTATTTTTCTTGTTGGGTTATCATTATATTATCTTGTTATCTTAATGCATCTATATACTTGGTAAAGGGTGGAAGGCTCGGCCTTTTGCCTAGTGTTTAGTTCCACTCTTGCCGCCCAAGTTTCTGTCATATCGGTGTTATGTTCCCGGATTTTTCGTTCCTTACACGGTTGGGTAATAATGGGAAACCCTTGACAGTTCACCTTGAATAAAACTCTTCCAGCAATGCCCAACCTTGGTTTTACCATTTGCCACCTAGTATTTTTTTCCCTTGGGTTTCCGGAGCCCAAGGGTCATCTTATTTAAACCCCCCCGGGCCAGTGCTCTTCTGAGTGTTGGTCCACCTCGTCAGCCGCCGGTGGCCACCAGGGGCAACTCTGGGCTGGCCTACCGGAAGTTTAGACAATCTGAGTGTGCCCTGACAACGAGATATGTGCAGATCCTATCGGGATTTGTTGGCACATTCGGGCGGTGTTGCTGGATTTGTTTTAACTTGTTGAAGTTGTCTTGTAGAACCGGGATACCGAGTCTGATCGGAATGTCTCGGGAGAAGGTATATCCTTCGTTGACCGTGAGAGCTTGTCATGGGCTAAGTTGGGACTCCCCTGCAGGGATTTGAACTTTCAAAAGTCGTGCCCGCGGTTATGGGCAGATGGGAATTTGTTAATATCCGGTTGTAGATAACTTGAACTTTAACTTAATTAAAATGAATCAACTGAGTGTGTTACCGTGATGGTCTCTTCTCGGCGGAGTCCGGGAAGTGAACACGGTGTTGGAGTAATGTTTGTCGTTGGCTGTTCTATAGTTATTCGTTCGTGCATTGCCTTCTCTTCTCGCTCTCTTGCGAACAGGTTAGCCACCATATATGCTAGTCGCTTGCTGCAGCTCCACATATTACCTTGCCTTACCTATAAGCTTAAATAGTCTTGATCGCGAGGGTGCGAGATTGCTGAGTCCCCATGGATCACAGATTACTTCCAAACCATATGCAGGGCCCGATGACTCCGTTCCAGATGAGTCGCTTGAGCTCAAGTGGGAGTTCGACGAAGACTCACGCCGTTACTATGTGTCTTTCCCTGATGGTCAGTAGTGGTGCCCAGTTGGGGCGATCGGGACCGTGTCGCATGTTGGGTTGATCTTTTATTTTGGTACCGTAGTCGGACCATGAGTGATTGGATGATGTAATGCTATTTATGTACTTTGTTTGACGTGGCGAGTGTAAGCCAACTATGTACCTTTCCCCTTATTATGTATTACATATGATGTTGTGAAGATTACCTTACTTGCGACATTGCTTTCAATGCGGTTATGCCTCTAAGTCGTGCTTCGACACGTATGAGATATAGCCGCATCAAGGGCGTTACACGCCACCTCGGGGAAACTTGAGAGCTGGTTTTAGTTGTACGGAGCGCTCATCCGGTGTTGCCCTAAGAACGAGATATTTGCAGCTCCTATAAGGATGTCAGCACATCGTGCGGTCTTGCTGGTCTTGTTTTAGCATTGTCGAAATGTCTTGTAACTGGTATTCCGAGTCTGATCGGGTCTTCCTGGGAGAAGGAATATCCTTCGTTGACCGTGAGAGCTTGTGATGGGCTAAGTTGGGACACCCCTGCAGGGTTTGAATTTTTGAAAGTCGTGCCCGCGGTTATGGCCATATGGGAATTTGTTAATATCCGATTGTAGAGAACTTGAAACTTAACTTGATTAAAATGCATCAACCGCGTGTGTAGCCGTGATGGTCTCTTTCCGGCAGAGTCCGGGAAGTGAACACGGTTCTTGTGTCATGCTTGAATGTAAGTAGACTCAAGATCACTTCTTAATCACTTCTAGTTCACGACCGTTGCATTGCTTCTCTTCTTGCTCTTATTTGCGTATGTTAGCCACCATATATTCTTAGTGCTTGCTGTAGCTCCACCTCACTACCCTTTCCTACCCATAAGCTTAAATAGTCTTGATCTCGCGGGTGTGAGATTGCTGAGTCCTCGTGGCTCACAGATACTTCGAAACAGTTGCAGGTGCCGATGATACCAGTGCAGGTGACGCAACCAAGCTCAAGTGGCCGTTTGATGAAGATCTTGATCGATGTTTTATGTCTTTTCCGGTTGATCGGTAGTGGAGCCTAGTTGGGACGATCAGGGAACTAGCATTTGGGGTTGTCTTCTTTTATTTTGGTTCCGTAGTCTGACCTTGATTGTATTTTGGATGATGTATGGATTATTCATGTATTCTGAGAAGTGGCGATCGTAAGCCAACTTTTTATCCCATTCTTATTCAGTACATGGGATTGTGTGAAGATTACCCCTCTTGCGACAAACCTACCATGCGGCTATGCCTCTAAGTCATGCCCCAACATGTGGGAGATATAGTCGCATCGTGGGTGTTACAAGTTGGTAATCAGAGCCATCCCCGACTTAGGAGCCCCCTGCTTGATTGAATCACTGACATTGTTGAGTCTAGAACAAAATGTTTTGAGTCTTACGATTATATATATCGGAGAGCGGGTATCTTTTTACTCCTCAGTCCCTTCGTCGCTCTGGTGAGGCCTCCTGACGTAGAAGTTTTGACTCTTCTCTCCTCAAATTTCACGAAATTTTTTTTAGGATCACGGGGGTATCTCGGAATCGTTCCGATGGTTTTTTGACGAGAACATTGTTGTTGGTGCCTCCTGACATTTAGGGGTTGTGGCAGTGTCCCGGGGAGTTGAGCTCCGAGGTGTTGTCGTCACAATTTTATCGTTACAGTTCTGGAATACCTGAGTTCGACGACATCGAAAATCTCTTTTATGCAGTTGTTGGTGAGATAACCTCGACGCCACCCAGTACCGGGCGGGAGTTTGGGAGTATTGCCATAACTCGTATAACGGATGCTTTTCGAAGGTTGAGGGAAATGATTTCCGATTTCCGAAGGTTTCTTGGTTATGTGTTGAAGGATGGATACAGCTGGATGTAGGAATTGCTAGTTTTGGGTGAGATATTATGCTTCCCCTATATCCCCAACACCTGATTGCATAAACAAAAAGTTTCGGGAGTTTATAAGTGGGAATTCAAGTATCTCATAGGATATCTTTTCAACAAACACATGATACGATATGGGATCTATCATATGTTTGTTCCGGCTTATCCTGTAAGCCAATCCTTTGTTTTGTTTTGGTTTGTGGTATTCGAGTTGCTTCGAAGTCAAATGTTGATTCCATACCTCTCATAAGCGGTGTTCTCATATTCCTATGTGGATACTAATCCTTCTTGATCATTGAGGTTGTCATGTCAATTCTTTCCAACCGGCGTGTTTCTCTTCAAGTGGATCCGATCATTTCAACATCCGCAAGATCACCTCTTGGTTTTCCCAATGTTGTTCGTTTCATCTATCCCCAAGTTGCCTTTGTTTTCCTGCCCACCCACCCCTTTTTCTTCAAGGACTCAGATTTCTGAATCAAGTATCCATTTTATTCATGTGAAGTCTCTTCATTCCTTTCTTTCAATATTCGTATCCAGTGATTCTCATGAAGATTCTAAGGGAGCTTCGAGTTTATCATTCTTCATTCTCCTTTCTTCTCCGGTGGATTCAATTCAAGCTTTCAGTGTTGATCATATTCCTTTTCCTTGTGTCAAATGCTTTCTCATGCCGGTGCACCTCTTAATCATCCACTTCTCGCTATTCTTTTGTTCCGGAGTGCTGAAGATCTCTCAGAAAATTCGTGTTTCCATTGCTAATTCGCTTAAGCTATCTCGAGGTTGTTATCTCATTCAAGTCATTTAATTCAACCAGTGCAACCTCCCCTTTAAAGCATTTCAATGATGTATCTTTTGAGTGGGCCCTAACCCATAGGTATTTTCCCAGGATCTTACCTGACTCTTTTTCTCTTTTCCCGGAGTTATTATCTAATTCATTTCGAAGTTGGACGTAAGAATGGATTATCATCTAGATATTTCAAGTTTTTTCAGTGTTGGTTCAACTTTTCTAATTTTCATCCCGGAGTATCTCAACAATTCATGGTGGTGTTTCTCGTCGTTATTCTTGGGTTTGTGAAGACCAAAGAAGAGTTTCTCATAAATCTTGCTCCATTGTCTTCAAGATTCGTGATTCTAGCTTGGTGCCATCGTCTCATAATTGGTTTCGATTGTGAGAATTCTTTTCAACCATCCGGAGCAATTCAGGAGTCTTTTCAGTTTGATTCTCCGGAGGCCATCATTTCAGAAGATTTATTCATTCCAACTTTCAACTCTCGTTGTCAAAATCTTACCAGTGCTTCACCCAAGTATTCGTTAATTAGTTCAAGATCTCTTCTTTATGTTGTATCTAAATTCCCTCAAGTATTTTCATTCATTCTCTAATTCTTCCCGGTGTTTCTTTATCTTTTCTTCATTCATTTTCAATTCTTACGGTGGTTCATTAAAGATTCCTCTTCCTTCGTTATCATATCAATTCATTCGTTCTTTCCAAATCCTACCGGTGGTTCGTTGAAGACCTTCCTCAAGTTTGGCTATATCTTTTCAATCTGTTCAAGAAGAATAAGTAGTATGCCAAATCCGTTGCTTGTCATCAAGTTAAGTTGATGAAGGATAAACATACAGTAAATCTTATTCTTGTTTTCTTTGAGGTGATTCTATTCTTTACTTCTGGAGCTCATTCATGATATCAATTCTTGGTTTCTAGTGTTTCACCTTTTCTTTTCCTAGAGTTCCAAGCTCTCTCTATTATATCATCGTGAAGATCCATCTAAATCATTGCAAGGCTTCAACCTTGTTCTTTTCATCCTTCACTTCTTTTTGTTCATTCTTTTATTACCGGAGTTGTTCATGGAGGCTCTACATGGTGGTTCATCAAGGATTTAATTCCTTCTCGAAGTGTTCATCGAGATTCTTTTCAAAGGAGCTCAAGCATTCTTCATCTTGCATTCTGAAGTGCAATTCTTTCTCACCTATCTTTTTAGGTGGTGTTATGTCATTCTTGATAATTTTCCTGCATGTTTCATGATTCACATGTCGTCAAGAATGAGATACTTTAAATCCTTCAATCTCCTCGTAGGAGTTATCTTGGCAAAGATTTCACCTAAAGCCTTCCCTAAGGAATGTTGCTGTTGTTGTGCTTCTCAATGACCCAAGCTTGCTCTCTATCCTCTTGGTGGAACAAGTTTTCATCTCTTCCATGATCTCAACCAAGCAACTGTTTCGTTAGTGGTAGAATTTCACCTCAAAAATTTTGAGACGTTTTACATAAGCCCACTAAAAGCTTATTCGTTTTTTTGTTGTTTCCCAACAAGTCCGTTATAACGTTCTTGTAAGGTTGCCCTCCAAACTCATTTGTGTCAAAAGTGGGCATTTTCTTCACCATTCTTTCATTCCAATGATCTATCTTCTATTCTTTATTCCGGAGGCATTGTCATGTTGCTCTTCTCTCTCATCATCTCAAGTTGTGAGGATCGTGTTCCTTTCGTTCTTATCCATTCAACCAGAGTGTCGTGCTCTCTATTCAAGTTCTCTCATCTTATCAAGTTTTGCATCCCTTCTCAACCGGAGTGCTGTCTGAAATCGTTCTTACCCATTGTGCCATTCTTTGAATAGTTCCGGAGGTAGTGTGTTGTTGATTTCATCAAGTATCCTCATCTTGTCAAGATCATGTTCGATTCCTTCCATTTATAGTCGGAGTGTTGTCCAAATTATATCATTCTTTTTCCTTCTCTATCTTGTTTTAACCGGAGTGTTGTGGCTATCATTCCTCTTCTAACCGGACTCTCATCCAAGTGCATTCATTTTGCCAAGCTCATATTCTTTACCTTCCATTTCCAACCGGAGTGTTGTCGTAATTGATCCTTATCGTTTCTTGTACATCTCGTTCTACCGGAGTGCTTGCATGTACTTCTTGCCCATTGCAACCCTTTTTGCATGTCTTTCAACGTACAAGGTTCTAGTAATGTTCCTTGTTCCTCTTTTCTAACAGAGTGTTTCAACTTTGCTCATCTTCATTGCATTCTTTCTTTTAATTTGTTCAACCTCTCAAGGTTCATTGGTTTCACTCGTTTGTCAAAGAAGCAACTTAGTTTTACCTCCTCTCTTCCTCTTCCATTTCCCTCTGATGCCATCCTAGATCTCGGGACGACATCCTCTCATAGTGGTGGAGTGTTGTGACGCCCCGAGACCAATGCGCCAGGTGTCTTCCAGTTTTTCGCTGTTGTTGCCTTGTCTGTCACTTGCGTTTTGCATCTTGCCATGTCATCATGTGCATTTCATCATCATGTTTTCAAAACTTGCATTCATCCAGGTTCTCCAAGTTCTCCCCGTTGTCCGTTCTGAGCCCCGACACACTTGCACGCACCCGCGACACGTCCAAAATATTATTTTATAAGTGGCCGAAAAATGTTCTTGGAATGGGTCGAAAGTTGCCATGCGGTGTTGTTATGTTGTCAGTAGGTCGCCTGCCAAATTTCATCGCATTCGGAGTCCGTTTGACGCCTCAATGGATAACTATAGCGGCAATATAGTCGGTCAAACGTCGAACGTTTTCGGTCTCCGGAAACAGGCGTCGGGCTGCCCATCTTCCTCTGTTCTCAGCCCACTGGTCCACTTGCACAGCCCATCTAGCCCATCTACCTACCGCCAGGCCCAATCTAACCTCTCTCGTCAGCCCGCGACCCTGTTCGCGCGCGCGTCCGAAAACTCCCCCGAACCCGACCTGGGTAGCTCTCACCGTTGGACTTAGATCATCCCCAAACATCTACAAAACATCTCCATTTTTCTTTTTGGACTCCCTAGCCCATTTATTCCGGACCGCCCGATTGCGATCGAAGGATCCAGATCATCCCCCCTTTTTGTATATATATAGTCCCATAGCCCATCTTTAGACCCAAACCCTAAAATCTAGGACATTTGTCCCTTACCCTGCCGCCGCCGCATCTTCATCGGGATCCATCCCGAGCCAACCCGCGCCTCCTTCCCCTGCTCGATTTCGCCACCAAACCAACCAGCCTCCTCTCCCTCGATCGACCCATTCCCGCAGTTCCTCCCCACCGCTTCCAGATCGAGCAAGCTCGATCTCCAGCAACAGCGCCCGAGCGCCTCCTCCTTCCTTCTGTGGTCCGGCAACCGAGCCGAAGCTCAGGCAAATCTCCTCCGCCATGCCCTCTTCTTCTCCTCGTCCCCGCGCCTCTGCTTCACCGGAGACCGGCCCCGTCGCCTGCCCAAGTCCAATTAGAGGCCAGGGATCCTCGCGCATGAAGCCACCGCCTCGTCCCTGCTCCATAGGAGGACGAGCAGCGCCCGTGCCCGTTGATTGCGTCGCCCCGAGCACCAATGTTCCAAGGCCGGCCCTTCTGTAGCTCTCCAACACCCACCATGTACTTCCTTCGCCGTCCTCCCGCCGAAGAGCTCCTCCAGCAGCGCCGCCAGGCCTCTGGTCCCTTCCCTTTCCTTTTCCTTGCTGAAGCTCTCCCTCTCATGTCGCTCAGCTCTCTCTCCCTTTTGTATTTTCATGGATAGGGGATCAAGCCGCCACCATGGACTTCCTTCGCCGCCACCTGTCGTCTTTGTCCTCTCCCATGCGATGCCGCCCCAAGCGCTAGACGCCCGGATCCGCTCCCCTCGCCGGTTTTGCGCCGTCCCCGACCTCCCCTGCTTCTACTTCGAGCAGGAGGATTCGCTCGCAGCGCCACCCCACTCCTGTTGACCGCGAGCCTCGTCAGCGCCTCTTGCCTCGCTCGTGGACTGGCCTCCAGGCCGCTGCTGCTTTTCCCCGCTTTGGCCCAGCTAGGCCTCGCTGGCCCAATGTGAGGCCACACCCCAGCGCCCCACCTTTTTGTTTTTTTCTCCTGTTGGCCAGCCTGTTGTTTCGGCCTGTGTAGTGTTTTTAGGCTCTGGGAATTTCTGTATTTATCCTGAGTCTGCCTATTTTTTTTTCAGAAAACCCCCTAAGTTTCATGCATATCCTAACTCACCAACCATGCATCACATGTAAAAACATTATATATGTAAAATGCCTAGAATTTTGTCTAGTTTCATATTTTTCAACTTTCATCCATGTTTAACATGTTTAAAATACTGTTTGTTTAAATTTTCTCTAATGCCATGTTAAAATGCTTTAATTCATAACTAATTAACCATAGCTCCAAATTTAATAAACTTTATATGTAAATGGGGTAGAAAAATGCATAGTTTAACATGGTGTACTTACTTTGCATGTTTAACAACTCTAAAATATGCTTTAGGTCAGAACAATACCAAATCTAATATATGCATATGACGATTTTTCTGGTCTTGTTGTTTGTTGTTCCGGCCTCATTTAAACTTGTCTAGATAGGTAGTTTTCATATGCTTCACCTCTTGCCATGTTAATAACATTTAATATTGTTGGGTACATAAACGAGAGTGAACTAAATGTTTGAATGTGTTATTTTCTTCAATATGCAACTCATTGCATATTGAGCTCCACTTAATTTGTAGGATTGTTTGTGCATATTGCCATGGCATGCCTCTTTAAACCGGACATGCATCATACTTGGTTGTGCATCATGCCATGTTTATGTGATGGTTGTTTACAATGTTGTTTGCTTCTTTCCGGTGTTGCTTCTTCGGGTTAGTTCCGATAACATCGCATTTGTGAGGATCCGTTCGACTACGTCCGTTTGTCTTATTCATGGACTCGTTCTTCTTCCTTGCGGGACCTCAAGCAAGATGACCATACCCTCGAAATCATGTCTATCTTTGCTTGCTAGTTGCTCGCTCTATTGCTATGCCGCGATACCTACCACTTGCTATATCATGCCTCCCATATTGCCATGCACTACAAAAAAAGACACATCCGTGACATTTTGAGCCGAACGAAATTTTTTCTGTCATACATATGACACTTCTATGACGATAATTGTGACAAAACCCGGTAACATCATAGATGTGGTGGGCTCCTACTTCTATGACAAAAAATCATGACAGAAAATGGGCTTTTCTTCCTCGGCGGGCCGTAGGCGCAGCTGCATGACATTCTTTGGGCCGTCCATGATGGAAAAAACCATGGTAGAAGCAAGGGGGAGGAAAATTTTGGAGAGTTCCTGGTTACGGTGGGAGGTCGGGGCCGAGAGATGCGCGTTTCTCTCGTACACGTACGCGCGTGTGTGAAGGCGTTGGGCTCTAACTGAACCCGAGCAAGGCGTTGGGCTCTAACTGAACCCGAGCGATTGCACTGCAGGCTACATGTTACTGAACCTAAGCGATCGATCAATGGCTGTTAACTGAACCCGATCGAGCGATTCCTTGGCTACTGCTGCTAAC
>NW_024120666.1:0-8758 GCF_003073215.2 Triticum urartu
GTGCCGCGATCTTTCTTGAAAGCGTCATCGTGGAGGTTCTCCTGCTTCTCCCCACGGCTTTGGCTCCGGAGGGAAACCTCAGATCCGCTGGATCGGACGATGGAGGCGTCTTCGCGTCTTTCTCCTCCTTGGGGGCATCGTCTTGTAGCCGGCTACGACTGGGAGACCGGTGGATGGCGGCATCTTCGCCGTGTGGGTTGCGGCATCTTCGCCGCGTGGTTTGCGGCATCTTCGCCGCGTAGTTTGCTGAGGCGGCCTTTTCAGGGGCGCTGATTTCTATTTGGCAACGATGATGGCATCGAGAGGAACTTTGGTTGTGGCTCGGGCTTCGGTAGTCGGATCTTCCCGGCGTGTCCGAGGTGCTATTTAGGGCACGGTCGGCGCAATTCATGCATATTTCTCTTGTGATGATCGTCGTCAGAGTCGGAGTTGTCGATTGTTTGCGCGTGTGGCCTTCTGTTGGCATGTGCCGTCATGGTTTCTGTATAGCTGTTTGCGGGTTGGCTTCGGCGATGAAGGTCTACGGTGAAGTTGGAGTCGCTCGTTCGAGGTAGCCGGTGATGACGATGACGCTTGCGACTACTCGGCAGATGTCTTTTCCTCTTTGTAGCTTTGTGATCCCATGTCGGTGGCCAGGTTGACCGGTGATACCCATTTTATATGGGTTGGATTGTATCAGTTTTAGCCTGATTTTCCGTCAATTAACCGGGTAATTCTTACTCCTTCTTAATTAATGAAAATGACAAGTCTTTTACCTCGTTTCAAAAAAAACATATATAGGGGAGAAGATCAAATAGTACTAGGTAGTAGCAAGAGCGGACCGAGGACAAAAACTAACTGGGGGCATCCATCTATGGAAAACTCACAGACACGTTTACACAGTCATACAAATAGCTAACACTTCTCATCCGTATAAAACGTTACTTCATCCAGTAGTAACACGACAAGTTTACCCTTAAACTGAATAAACCTCACAAAAGACTTTATATCCCAATATTTCACATGTGGCAAATGAGAATATTTGTCTCTAACATAAATGCCAACAAAAGATACTTCATGCAATAGTAACACGACATGTTTATCATTAAGCAGAACAAACCTTACAAAAGTACCATTTTTTGCAAGACTTATGAAAGTACTTTATATCCCAATAGCTTCATAGGTTGCAAACGAGAATGTTTGTCTCTTAAGATAAATGACGTTACCTGCAAAGAGAAAACACATATTAGACTAGCCATTCAAATTCCAAAGGAGATGGTAAATATAGAAACCTTGCAAGGCATTTTCTATATTTACACTATTATAGAAAAGTACCATAGTACCGATCCATGCACGCACGGTACATGCGTTACGTTGATCATGCGAACGGAGACCTGTGGGGCGCCCCCTTCCTCCTGTGGCAAAATTTGTGTTTTGACCATTTTCTGAAACCTATTCGAGATCTAATCCAAGTTTTAAAAAAAATCGAGATCTGACCCTTTTGCTACTGCCAGGGTCCATGGCGGTAGGGTGTAACAGCCTACCGCCGGGGACCTTGGCGGGAGAAAACATCCCTACCGCCAAACACACTAGCGGTAGCCTGTACAACCCTACCGCCAAGGTGCTTGACGGTAGGCATGAGCACGCACTGTGTTCAACACTTAGGAGAATTTTACGGTAAGACATGAAACCCTACCGTCAGATGACGGTAGCAAAAGGGTCAGATCTCGAAATTTTATCAGATTAGGGTCAGATCTCGAATAAATATCAGAAAAGGGTCAAAATACGAAATTTAGCTTCCTCCTGTTGTTGAGCGACATGACGATCTGAGGAAGAAGCCCCCTGACTTCTTCTTCTCGGGATGGGGACGTTGACGCTGGCTGCCGCATCGAAGCCCCGCGCGTTCAGTCTGCCACCGCTGCGGTTGCTGGAGCCGCCGCTGAAGCTGCTGCCGTAGTGATGCAGCGGGTCCTCGAGGATCGAGTTTGGGGTGACCAGGCCGCCGGTGGCATCCACGTCGTCCAGGAGGTCCGACGACCCACCGCCGAAGCGGAGGTTCTCGAACCTCGGGAAGCAGGCCACGTCGGGCTCGCCCGACATGTCTAGGATGTTGGATAGGCCGCCACCCTGCATCATGACATGATCCACCTGCATGCATGCACTACTCAGCAGGGAAGATAGATTAGATTGTTCTTACCGATCAATACATCTGCAAGCGAGGCGTCATGCATGCATGCAGTGTACGTGTCGGGAATGGATTGAGTGTGAGTGGGGAGCGTACCTTGCAGGAGAGGCATCATAAGGCTGGTCATAGTGGGGAGTAAGAGGGTGCTTGGATCCAAGGGACTATTTTTAGTCTGGCTAAAAATAGTCTCTTTTAGAGGCTAAAGTTCCAAGCACGCCTGACTAAAGAGAGGCTAGGACTAGTCTTGAGGCTAAAATTTTTTAGTCATAGAAAACCTACTAAAATATGTATTAGCCCTCTCTCTCCTCATTTAATTCCTCTCATTTAATACATGCGAGTTCTGGATTGGAGGGTTTGGAGGATAATAAATGCTCAATAACTTGATTTTAGTCTCTTTAGTATTTGAATCCAAGCATGGATGAGGCTAGCAAGTTTTAGTCCCACTACTTTTAGTCATGAGACTAAAACGTATCCAAGCACCCTCTAACTTAGACTAGTGTCATGCATATGACACTAGTCTAAGTTACTATCTTCATAATGCAAAGTAATATAATAGTAGTATCATAGATGACTTCATTTATTAGCTCGTAGACTCATCTTGTCTTGGAAAACGCTATGTTACAGTAACATATTATGTTACTACCTCTTATTAATTACTTGCCACATAAGCAGAATTTTCTCAAAGTGTATTATGTTACTAGCTAAGTTACTTCAACTATGACTAGCCTAAGTGGAAGGGCTCCTGGAGGATCCTGTTGCAAGTCAGACGTTGCCGGCGCCCATGAAGGAAGAAAGATCACCTTTGCGTTGTTGATGGTGTAGGGCTGCATGCACATAGAAGATCCCTAGAAATATTAGGCCAAAACTTCTCTTTTGCAGGGTATTAGGCCACAACTTTAGACTAGGTGCTCATGCGTTGATGATGTTCTCTACTAGTAAAACGAAGAACACTAGGTGCATTTTTGGCAAGGGCTTGTCATTCACCTGAAAAGAGGAGCAGTCAATGAGCTTCTCAAGATCGTCCAGGCGTACCACGTCGTTGTACACGTACCTCCGCACTTGTACACATTTCAAACCTCTCATTACACCTTTAATCACCACATAAAATATGCAGGGAGTACCCCTAACACTGTACAACTCCTATCAAATGGCATGAGCAAATAACGTAGTGGAGAATCTTCTAAAAGCTGAGTGGTAAAACGAAAGTGTCGATCGGGTGTGTGAGTGTGAAATTACTGCCCCATGTGGTGAGGTAATAATGGCACTCTGCATGGTAAAGGCAGGCAGGCTGGTGAGTGGTGAGCGAGTGAGTCACCAGGAGTAGTAATAATTGCGGGCGTTTGATTATCAAAAACAGGAATATCATGGATGGAGTTTTATCTTTGCACGAAATTTTTCATCATACTTATGTTAAGAAAAAATGTGGGATTGTCATTAAACTCGACTTCGAGAAAGCGTATGACAAGGTTAACTGGGATTTTCTTTTGAAGTGCCTTGATAATAGAGGGTTTGGGAAAACTTGGTGCGAGTGGATGAGCTCTTTAGTATTTGAATCCAAGCATGGATGAGGCTAGCAAGTTTTAGTCCCACTACTTTTAGTCATGAGACTAAAACGTATCCAAGCACCCTCTAACTTAGACTAGTGTCATGCATATGACACTAGTCTAAGTTACTATCTTCATAATGCAAAGTAATATAATAGTAGTATCATAGATGACTTCATTTATTAGCTCGTAGACTCATCTTGTCTTGGAAAACGCTATGTTACAGTAACATATTATGTTACTACCTCTTATTAATTACTTGCCACATAAGCAGAATTTTCTCAAAGTGTATTATGTTACTAGCTAAGTTACTTCAACTATGACTAGCCTAAGTGGAAGGGCTCCTGGAGGATCCTGTTGCAAGTCAGACGTTGCCGGCGCCCATGAAGGAAGAAAGATCACCTTTGCGTTGTTGATGGTGTAGGGCTGCATGCACATAGAAGATCCCTAGAAATATTAGGCCAAAAC
Organism: Triticum urartu; assembly: GCF_003073215.2. Classification (NCBI taxonomy): domain Eukaryota; kingdom Viridiplantae; phylum Streptophyta; class Magnoliopsida; order Poales; family Poaceae; genus Triticum; species Triticum urartu. The sequence continues at coordinate 4,177 of NW_024120666.1, forward strand.
TTCTCTTTTGCAGGGTATTAGGCCACAACTTTAGACTAGGTGCTCATGCGTTGATGATGTTCTCTACTAGTAAAACGAAGAACACTAGGTGCATTTTTGGCAAGGGCTTGTCATTCACCTGAAAAGAGGAGCAGTCAATGAGCTTCTCAAGATCGTCCAGGCGTACCACGTCGTTGTACACGTACCTCCGCACTTGTACACATTTCAAACCTCTCATTACACCTTTAATCACCACATAAAATATGCAGGGAGTACCCCTAACACTGTACAACTCCTATCAAATGGCATGAGCAAATAACGTAGTGGAGAATCTTCTAAAAGCTGAGTGGTAAAACGAAAGTGTCGATCGGGTGTGTGAGTGTGAAATTACTGCCCCATGTGGTGAGGTAATAATGGCACTCTGCATGGTAAAGGCAGGCAGGCTGGTGAGTGGTGAGCGAGTGAGTCACCAGGAGTAGTAATAATTGCGGGCGTTTGATTATCAAAAACAGGAATATCATGGATGGAGTTTTATCTTTGCACGAAATTTTTCATCATACTTATGTTAAGAAAAAATGTGGGATTGTCATTAAACTCGACTTCGAGAAAGCGTATGACAAGGTTAACTGGGATTTTCTTTTGAAGTGCCTTGATAATAGAGGGTTTGGGAAAACTTGGTGCGAGTGGATGAGAAAGATTCTACATAATGGCACAGTTTGTGTCAAGTTAAACAATACTATGGGCCCATACTTCCAAAGCTATAAAGGGGTCAGACAGGGAAATCCTATATCCCCGTTCCTGTTTAACATAGCAGCTGAGTGCTTATGCAAAATGGTGCTGCAAGCACAAAAAAACAATCTCTTTGTTGGGTTGGCTGCGGATCTGGTGGAGAATGGGGTAGCAATTCTGCAATATGCAGACGATACCGTCCTTTGTATTGAGCACGATCCAGATAAAGCTGTGAATCTTAAGCTTCTTCTTTATATGTTCGAACTCATGTCAGGTTTGAAAATTAACTACCAGAAAAGTGAGATTCTTTGTGTTGGGGGGGATGACAATATCTTGCAAACCTATGCTGACATTTTCAACTGTCAGATTGGCCACTTTCCTATGAAATATTTGGGGGTTCCAGTCAGTTATTCATCCATTCGAGGGGTTGATTGGGATTTTCTGGAAGATAAATATATACGTAGATGTGATTCTGGATTAGGCAGTAATGCCTCCTCGGGGGGTAGACCGACGCTGCTTAATGCCAATATATCCAGTATAGCTTATTATTACATGTCTATGTTCCTCCTGTCGAAGACCATTATAGACAGGTTGGACAAACATCGGAGAAAGTTTTTTTTGGCAAGTGTCCAAAAAGAGAAAGCGCTACTATCTAGTGCGTTGGGCTCGTATCTGTAGATCGAAGGAGAAAGGTGGTTTGGGTGTGAAGGATTTGCATAAGCAAAACTTAAGCCTCCTTACTAAGTGGTGGTGGAAATTGGCGACTAATACTGGCCTTTGGCAGGAGATTATTAAAGCTAAATACCTTGGTAGAGACACGGTAGCTTCTGTCAAAACAAAGGTGAATGACTCACCTTGCTGGAAGGCTATTATGAAGGTGAAAGACCTTTATATGGCTGGTAGAAAAATCGTTATTCGATCTGGGGATATAGCAAGGATATGGATCGATCCTATAGGTGATCGGAAGCCATTTAAGGACCAGTTTCCTCAGTTATTCTCGATCTGCAACTCCACTGAATGCACTGTGAAAAAATGTTGGAAGGCGGATCCTTTATCTTTCTGTCGGAGGAGATTAATTAAACAATGAGCTCATGGAGCAATGGCAACAGGTGGTTGATGCTGCTAAAGAAAGTTGTATATCCGATGAATCAGATGGCATTAAGTGGGGCCTGGGTCATAAAAAGGTATTTACGACCAAATCGGTCTATTCTTTCTTGGAAAGAAACATCACAGGGTGTAATTTTGCGTGGGTTTGGAGAGCTGGCATTCCTTTAAAAATCAAAATCTTTATGTGGCAGCTGTTCCAGGATGCTATCCTTACTCGGGATGTGATGAAAAAAAGGGGGTGGAAAGGAAACCCGAAGTGTTCTTTCTGTGGGGAGAATGAGACTTCCCAACATCTCTTCTTTGCCTGCCCTGTAGCTAAGGTGACTTGGAGAAGTGTTGCCTGCATGCTCGTCACTGATCTGTGCCCCAACAGCCTGTGGCAGGCTTACTCCTGGTGTTATGTTTACTTCCCAAATGGGGAGATTTACTACACAGTTGGCATTGCTGCGCTTTGCTGGGCTATTTGGACATGTCGCAATGGTGTTATGTTCGAGTCTAAACGTTTGAAAACACATTTTGAATGCTGCTTCTCCATGTGTGCTTTCCTTGGTTATTGGGCAGGACTGCTGAAGCAAGAGGATGCGGCTGATCTGCGAACAGGAGTGGACATGCTGAAGAACAGTGCGACGAGGCTGATGCGTATCTGCGCTGCGAACAAAGACTGAGAAACCCCGCTGGAGAATTGCTGAAGCAAAGTGGTGGTGCGTCATCGAAGTTAGAGGCGTGCTTCTGATGGCTGTCTTTTGCATTGGTTTATGTGTTCGTTCCTGGAGTCTCTCCCGTGTGTGGGATCGTCGTTTTGATGCTCGCCTGTGAGCTGTTTGGGGGGGGGGGGGGTTGCCCCATCTGAATTCCTTAATGATTTGGTGTCGCCGGGTTTTTGCCCTACAGTGAGTTATCTTGATGGCGAGTGCTCACAGTAGGTTTTCCGGCGATGCTTGAACTCGCTCTCTCCTTTCCCGTCTCATTCTGTGAACTTGTTGTATTTCCGTTATGTCGCAGTAATGAAAAGGGGTTATGCCTGGTTCAAAAAAAAATTGCGGGCGTTTGACCGGGGGCTCGTCGTCGTCATCCCCATCGTGGGAGACCAAGGGCGTACGTACGTGCGTTCCATCGTACAGCATGCAATGGCCAAAGCATTTTGCAAGCACCCGATGGCAAGGAAAGGTACGTAGTAGAAGGCAAAATCTACCCACGTCCGGGGCGTGGTAAATCGCAAATCGCCGGCCACCGATCGAAGGGGCCAAGCCATGCATGCACCACGGCGCCCGGCGTCGTCGTCACTGTGGCATCCCTGAACGTGTGAACAGCGTCGTCGTCGAGGGCGGAACCATGCGCTTGGACGGTAGCACGCACGCAGGATTACATGTGTGCGTGTGTACGCCCACAAGGTGGCAAAGGGGAGCAACAGTGTCGAGGGCCTTGTTTGGCAACAGGGCAGGCCCTTTTACCATGCACACATATGGTAAAACTGTCTCCGCCGTGCTCGCTGCTCTTCTACCCCTGCTGCACCTGCACGCAGTGACTGCTGCGGCACTTAACAAGATGACGATGTACAACCACAGCTGCCTGCAAGACACCACCACCGCACAGACGGCGCGTGCAGATCGGACTGGATGGCCGGCCGGCCATCCATTTACTCACCAGCAGCTGGCCTGGGCAGCAGGGTGGATCAGCGGGCCGAAAGGGTGCTTTGAATTGCCATGCATGGCAAAACAATCCGGATAACCCACCCCATTTGTAGGGTGATTTGCATGAAAACGGCGGCTGGGAAGGAGGAGCAACCGAAGTGACGAGACCACAACAGTGGAACCACTGTTAGAGCATCTACAGCCGGGCATCCTAAACCCTTCTTAAACGTTCGGGTGGGCCACTTAGTGACTGGTTACGAAATTTTGATCCAGCTGGACGCATCAAACGCTTGGACTGATCGTCACCCTTCATATCTAGTCTAAATATGAGAGAAATCGCGTTCGAAACACGCCGCAGACCGATATACAAGTCCGCCTTTCATAGCTTCCACGGTTCGGACAGGTTCGGGAGTTTCTAGGATCGGCGCTGGAGATGCCCTAAGAACGCGCTATCGTAGGAGGTTGCACGCAGTGTATTGATTGCTTCATCTTGAGAAGGAACCGACTGCTGTGGTAAAATGCAGGGTTTTTTCTTTCTGATTTCTCGATGCATGTAATGTTGTTGGTGTCATTTTTTGATGTAATTTCTTTTATTGTTCCGACGCGCCCCAGGTTCTACCTGTCGCTGATGATGTGTGGTGGGCATCGACAGATAGATTATAGCGCATTTGGATCCTCCAGTTAAACTAGAAAGAAAACCTGGACAATTTAGCAGGATATGTGAATCTATGTGATATTCTGAATCTGAGCAAGTTGAGCTCCGGTGCCACGCTATATGAAGCTGAGATCTTCCAAAGTGCTGCACTGAATAGAGGAAAAACATGCCCGGTAGTTTGCCTGTTGAGTCTCGTTCGTCGTGCCCTGCATCATGGCGACGATACAATTTGCCGGTCTCGTCCCCCTCCCTGACCTCCCGATTTTAAGCATGGGCGCCTCGGGGCGAAACCATGATTGATTCAAAGCATCTCCAGCCGTTGTGTCCTTCAGAAACGATTTTTGCGCCAGATAAAGACTTGCCAACCCTAATTTTGCTCTGGGGGCGGGAATTTTCCCAGTAGTTTAAGCCCCAGGCCTTGCCTCACTCGCTCCCCCGCCTGGCCGCCTTCGTGCCGACCACCGCGTTCGCCCCGCGCCAG
>NW_024120667.1:0-8661 GCF_003073215.2 Triticum urartu
ATGTTGGGAAGATATTTTCCCATTGGTCTCAGTGAGGAAACTAGTTCGGGAGCTGTCTGATCACAACCCACTCCTGCTGTCCTCCGGGGAAGAGGGGCGCGATGCCCCGAAACCCCGCGAATTTCGTTTTAACCTGTCCTGGATCAATGATGACAAGTTCATGCCCACTGTGAGGAGAATTTGGGCTAGAAAAGTAGCTTCATCAGATCCAATTGATGCCCTGAACATCAAGCTGAAAAGAATCAAAACTTATTTCAAAGGTTGGGGCTCGAGTAAGTATGGGCATGATAAGAAAAAGAAAGAAGAACTACGTATGGAACTAGATATGCTTGAGAAACTGGAAGAAGAAGATATGTTGCCTCCTGACTTGTATAGTAGAAAAATGGACATCAACGCGGAGCTCTATGAGCTCCTGGTTAATGAGGAAATATTTGGCTTCAACAGTCCCACGAGCGCTGGTTGCTCAAAGGAGACTTGAACACTGACTATTATCATAAAATTGCTAATGGACGGAAACGTAAAAATACAGTTCAATCACTTAAAGTGGGAGAGACTTTGATTGAAGGCACGGACAATTTGATTGCACACGCCACTGAGTTCTACAAAGAACTATTTGGACCAGCCCCTGGTAACCGGGTTCATCTCGACCCGGGAACCTGGTCCCCTGAAGAGAAATTAGACGAAAAAGATAATAAAGACCTTTGTCGAGAATTTACAGAACAAGAGGTCAAAGAGGCTCTTTTCGACATGGCTCCTAATAGAGCCCCTGGACCCGATAATATTCCTGTTGAGTTCTATCAGGTGTGCTGGGATATAGTCAAAAACGACATTATGGCCCTTTTTAAAGCCTTCCATCAAGGGACACTGGATGTTCAACGGCTTAACTATGGAGTTATTACTCTACTCCCTAAGGTTTCTGAAGCCGAGAAAATCCAACAATACAGGCCCATCTGCTTGTTGAGATGCCCATATAAGTTGATCACCAAAGTTCTTGACCGTAGAGTTGCCATTTATGCGAACAAACTCATCAGTACTACTCAAAACGCCTTTGTAAAAGGGAGAAACATCATGGATGGGGTCATGTCACTTCATGAATCCTCAATTACACTTATGTTAAGAAGAAAGTGGGAATTGTCCTTAAGTTGGACTTTGAAAAAGCCTATGATAAGGTGAATTGGGACTTTCTCCTAGAATGCCACAAGATGCGGGGCTTTGACAAAACTTGGTGTGGTTGGATTGAAAAGATACTGAACAATGGGACGGTGAGCATCAAACTAAATGGTAGTGTTGGGCCGTATTTTCAAAGCAAAAAAGGGGTTAGGCAGGGAGACCCACACTCTCCTTTCCTGTTCAACCTAGCAGTTGAATGCCTCACTAAAATGATCAAAAATGCCCAAAAGAACAAACCAATTGTGGGCTTGGCTGCAGACCTCATCCCTGATGGGGTGGCGGTCCTGCAATATGCAGATGATACAATCATTTGTATCGAGGATGATGCTGATAAGGCTGTCAACCTGAAGTTGTTGCTATATATGTTTGAAATGATGTCTGGCCTGAAAGTTAACTTTCAAAAAAGTGAGATCCTCACTGTGGGTGGAGATGAAAATACGGTGAAAAAATATGCAGAAATCTTCAACTGTGAGGTTGGCAGTTTCCCGCCCAAATACTTGGGAATGCCTGTGAGCTATACTAATCTAAAATCTTCCGATTGGGAGTTTATTGTTGGTAAGTATCTCAAGAGGTTCGAGGCCTGGATCGGCAACGCTGCCTCAATAGGAGGGAGGCACACTTTGCTTGATTCTGTTGTCACACATATATCTCTCTACCACATGTCTATGTGGCTCATGAATAAGACTTTCATAGAGAGACTAGACAAACACAGACGTAGGTTCTTCTGGCAAGGGTGCAACAAAAAGAGGAGATACTATCTTGTTAAATGGAGCAAGATATGTAGATCCAAAGATAAAGGGGGTTTGGGTATTAAAGATCTTAGGAAGAAAAATATTAGTCTCATGGTCAAATGGTGGTGGAAATTAGAGACGCAAAATGGGCTATGGCAGTATATAGTCCGGGCCAGATATCTTCGCAACACCTCTGTTGCTGAAGTCTCCCCCAAATTCTCTGACTCGCCCTGTTGGAAAGCTTTGCTCAAGATTAAAAAAATATATATGATGGGCAGAAAGATTGAGACTGGGGCTGGGAACTTGATCAGGTTGTGGAAAGATCCGATAAATGGGCTGACCCCATTTCAAGATCAGTATCCGCGCCTGTTTGAAATCTGCAACTACCCAACAAGCACCCTGGACCGAAAAGATAGGCTTGACGACGCCTCTATGTTCAGACATAGGCTTACCCCTGAATTATCCGCAATGGGAAGATATGCGTGATGTGGTCAATAAAATCCCCCTTACTGAGAGGGATGATCGTATTTTCTGGGGACTCAACCAGAATGGTAAGTTCACCACTAAGTCAGTATATAAAATGCTGGAGAAACCCCTGAGTGGATGCCATTATAGATGGATTTGGAAAGCCAAGATCCCTCTTAAAATCAAGATCTTTCTGTGGCAAATGTCGCAAGACGCAGTCTTTACTAGACAAGTGATGAGCAAAAGAAAATGGACAGGGAATCCCTGTTGCTCTTTCTGCAAACAGGTGGAAACGGTGAAGCACTTGTTCTTTACTTGTCCCGTGGCCAGGATTGTTTGGCGATCCATTGGAGTAGCTCTTGGCACCGATAGATGCCCGTCGAACTACTGGCAATACTTTGTGTGGTGCCACAAATTCCTTCCTGGGAAGCAAAAGTTTCATACGGTGAGACTAGCGGCCGTATGTTGGGCCATTTGGTTGGCACGCAATCGAGCTACTTTTGAAAAGAAACAAATTAAGACTCCTTTTGAGATTGTGTTTTCTCTATGTTCCTTTCTATTATATTGGACAGGGCTGCAACAAGGAGAGGACGCTAAGGATCTTCGCGCTGGAGCTAAGATGGTCAGGACTGGGACGATGCAGCTGATGAAGATGTGTGGTGCTGTCAAGAAACCAATCCAAGGTGCCTGATGCTCTCTGGAGGCGTGCTGGAAGAGGAGATGACGGGCGTGCGATCCCAATACTGTTTCCTCCTTCAAGTTTCGTGCGGCTGTGTGTTTTGATGCTCTGATCTGATCTTTTGAGAATGTAATAGGTTAGGTGTTATGCTGTGCTACCCAGGTTTTCGCCCCATGATACTCGTTTCGACGACGAGCGAGTATGGTGGGTTTCCTGATAGTGCTAGAACTCGCTATGCCTCTTTCCCCCCTCCTGTTTTTCTAGCTTGAACTGGTTGTATTTCCGTTCTTTGCAATGAAAAAGGGTAAAAAGCCCGGTTCTAAAAAAAAATACAGGTCTGCACACTGTTGCATAATTTTTTTTTTGACGAAAAGACTGTTGCATAATCAACATCGATCAAACATAAACATCACTTGTGCTCACTTCTGAAGACATATGAAAAACTCTAAATTTACCTTGGCAAAGCACCATACATCAGAGGCAGACTCGATCAAGATCCTCGAGGTCCCGGATGAGGCTGCCGACCCTGCCCTCCAACACGGCCAGCCTCATCCGGACCATCTGGATGATGATCTTCACCCCATGTACGCGCAGTCGTCGAGGAAGTGGTTCTGCCTGAGCGCGCCGTGCCCTGTGGTCTCCAACTCTCCATCGTGACGTGCGTCTTCACGCCGTCCACGTTGACTTGCACGTCCTTGTCGACCACGTTGCCATAGCCGCCGCTTGCTCCTCGCCTCGATGAACCGCATGAGCCCGTCGCCCGACCACGTGCCCGTCACCACCATCGTCCCCGGGTGCTCCCCCAGCACGATGGCGGAGATGAGCGCGATGAGGCAGCCCCCGCGCCGTCCACCACGCCACTTCGGTCCACGCTCGTGTCGAACACCACGCTGAGGTCGGCGCCGCGGGTCAGCACCGCGCGGCGGGTCAGCGACATGGCCTCGCGTTCTCCTGGTTGGGCATATGGTTCGGGAACATGTCGTCTAGCTCCAGGTGCAGGCTGTCGGTCGTGTTGGTGCCCAGCTTCTCCAGCACGTCCCACGCAAAGAACCCGCCGCAGCCGTTGCCGACACTCACGATGACCTTGAAGCCCTCGATCTGGGTGTCATAGTGTGTCGGGTGGGCCACACACTCCTTGATGATGTCCCGGAGGTGATGCACGTAGGTGCTCATTAGGTGGACGCGCATGACCACTGGAGGCATGCCGAGGCCAACGCCGCTGAGGCCCGGCTTCCTCGCGACCACTACCGGAATAAAGCCCTAAGCCGACGTCCTATTCTATGCCGACAGCTTTTTATTGGGGCCAACGACATAGACCAAGATATGCCGACAGCCTAAGGAAAGCCATACTTGCATGCCGCGCGGCCGCAGATCAATCAGTAGAACTTGCAAAGGCACGCCGTGACCGCAAGGCCGAACACAAACACTCGGCCAAACGATTGGCATGGGGTTGGCACTGAGGAGCCGCCCAGGTCGAACTCGTGCCTGGCCCACGACAACGACACAGACGGCGCGCCACCGGCGTGGCAGTACCACGAGGTTGTGTCGCCCGACTCTGACTCTTATTAGCCGAGAACGACCTTCGTGCACCAGGTCTTTCTAGGTGAATCTTGACGGCGTCAATTTTTTCATCGTGATTTTATGAAGGCGAGCGAGGGCCGATCAAAATTGGTCAAAGACCAGGCAAAAAAGGAGACATGCTTCTATTAAATCTTAGCCGTTAATTTTTGTGGTAAACGTAAAATCAACGGATACAAAGGAATGACGTATGGAGAACTATAAAAGCTTCCTCCCTTTAATTAATATTAGGTATAGATATAAATATAGATATAGATTCTAGGGGTGTGTATGTCAATTAATTCTTTGCCAAGTGAGCTCCTTAAAATTCGGTCTCACTTGTCAGAAAGCGATCAAACGGACCAAGTCACCCGATCATTGCTTTTTGCAACAAGATTAGAGAAATTGCGGTGTTTTTTTGCAAGGATTAGTGACTTGGTGGTTTTATGCAAACTTAGCCGTAAATGTGGTAGTTTCTTGTAATTAACTCCAACTGCGGTCATGCCCAAGAACTGCAAGTCAGGAGTGTGGTTTCTAGCATGCGTCGTCCCGATCAGTGAATGAAAAGTGTCAAAGAAGATTTCTCCATCCTAGTCTGCCAATATTTAAATTCGTCACAACTCAAATATGAAGTACATGGGGTGTTTCGTAAAATCTCTACAACCTTTCATATATAGTAGAAAACCGAGGAAGGAAACAGATTACAAGATTAGTAACGAGTACATTGATACGAACAAGAAGAGCAAACAGAGACCATAAGTAACGTTGAGTGTCGAGTTTGCTTGTGCGCAGGCTGATGAGATGCGAGACCTGCACGGTGACGTTTTGATGCGATGCTCGATGAAATCTTGGACCGCCTTATCGACCCTGTCGGATGCGGCCATGAACCTCCGAAACCAACTTGATCGGGCACGTCCCTGTCGGATGCGGCCATGAACCTCCGAAACCAACTTGATCGGGCACGTCCCTGTCGGATGCGGCCATGAACCTCCGAAACCAACTTGATCGGGCGCGTCCCCTTGCCCGGATCGCTTGCATGACTCTCTTCTCCATGTCGTGCACTGTTCCTTGGGCCGGCCTCTTCTTGGTCTTGGATTTCTGGCCATAGCTGCCGGCCATCGCTAGGAGTCGAGCCATCAGCATCTCTTCCTCTCGATTGTGTTTGGTGGTGTGATGATCGCCGTCGATGCCTCGACCTTTCTGTTCCAAGAGCCTCTCTGCTTCCCTTGGCCGGCGTATATAATGTAGCAGACCGCATCCCGTCCGACTCGGACGGAGCACCAGAGATCCCGGTCAGTTCATGGCTGCTGGAAACGGACTCGGCTCGCTCCTCTCTCTCTCTCTCTCTCTCTCTCTCTCTCTCTCTCTCTCTCTCTCTCTTTTGACAACGCTCGGCTAGTCCGAGTCCTGGTCCTAGGCTAGCTGGTTAGCTAGTCTACCGGCGGGCGTTGACTCCACTTGCGCTACGGACAAACGTGACGCGTCGGTTCGCTTTCGTTTCGGTTCGATCGAGCCTCCCCTGGGAGAAGTCTGTTTTAAACCTTGTCTTCGTTCGACCCGGCGAATTCGAACCCCAACCTTGGAATCCCTGAAATCGACACCCCCACCTCTCTGATCCTAGTTCTTTGCGCCCTTAAGCCCGTTCCCAAACAGGGATTCGCTGACGTGTGAGCGGGATTACTGACTTTGCTTCGGTGGTGGGTCCAACAGGTTCAGGCACGGGGATAACTGGCTGAGCCGGACCAGCTCGCCTCCTTGCTGCTCTGTTCGCCTCCCTTCTCCCTGACGAATCAACTTCTCCTCCGCGGCGGCGATGGCGAACGGCGGATGATCGCAACGACCTCCGACGAGCACTCCTGCAGAACAAGAGCAGGTACACGATGTTCTTCCCGAGTGTCCATTCCCTGCTTTTTTGGGGGAAATTTTAGCCTCTTACAAGCGCTAGGTTTAGGGTTCTACAGGTGTTCAAGTTTGGGTTTTTTGGGAGAAATTTTTGGTAGGTCAGATTGTGCTATTTGTAGTTCTAGTTCAATTATGCTTATATATATTTGTTGTAATGTAGGATTTTGTCGTTGAAAACATGGATCCAGCAGAAGTGTTGACTGTCAGATTTCACTTTGGGGGCGAGTTCATACGGATTGGTCCATCGCTTGATTATGTGGGTGGAGATATTGGAATATCAGAGATTGAGCGGGACAAGCTCTCATTGCCGGAGCTAAAAGGCTTTTTAGGAGATCATATGACAGTGAAGGAAAGCATGAAGTACCATTTTTTGTTGCCTGGCATGGAGTTGATAAATGGATTGCTTTTCTTGTTTGATTATGCTTGTTGCATGAAGATGTCTGAGTACACTACAGATGGAGGGGTTGCTGAAGTATATGTGGAGTATAATGGGGAAGAGGATGAGCTAGAGGAAGCAAATAGTGGGTCTGATTTTGAAGGAGATGAGCTTGAGGAGCTGATGTGCATTGGCAGTGAAGATGAGCCTGATTTAGTGATCACAGCAGAAGATGAACATGACAATGGAAATGAACAGAGTAGTGGTGCAAGAGGAGAGATACTTGAACATATCCTTATTCCCAATAAAGGTGGTGTGGTCACACAAGTGATAAGCAGTCCATTGAAAAAAAGTGAGAAGTGGTTATGCTAGTCAGAGTTCTCAAGTTGTTGATCCAACTGAACCATATGATATGTCCCAAGTTTCTGAAGTTGCACAAAATGTTGCAGTACATGCACAACATGCTGTTGTAGTTCCACAAAATGCTACTACAATTTCTGAAAATGTTGCAGAAGTTGCACAAGATGTTGTAGATTCATCTGACTCGGAGGACATTGAGTATGTGCCCCATACAGATGACAGTGGGGAAGAATCAGAGGTTGTTGAGCTGAGAAAGCATGCAAGAAAATTCAGGAAAAAGATGAGAGATTCTAAGAAGTGGGCTGATGCAGATTCAACTGGGGCAGTGCGTATTGAGCTCGTGGCAAATGTGGAGGAGGCTGTACAGGATATGGAGTTTGAATCATCTGATGAGGACTACTCATATGATGAAGATGAAGATGGGAACATGGTTAGAAGGAAGAGCCAATATGTTAGGTTCAACCCTGACTCTGACGTTCCACACTTCAGTGGAATGGTTTTTAGAAGCAAGAAGCAGTTAACCAGAGCTATAAAGAGGTATGGACTTGCTACCAAAAGGAGCATTTCCTTCTTAAAATCCGAGGAGCACAGAGTTAGAGCAAAGTGTGACTGGCCTGGGTCTCCATGGTTGTTATATGCAGCAAAAACAAGCAGGTGCTCTAGGTTTCAAATCATCACATTTGAAGATGAGCATGAATGTGCACAAAACAGAGACAACAAACTGGTTACTGCTAAGGTGATTGCCAAAAGGTATGAGAATTGTTGGAAATATGCCCTAGAGGCAATAATAAAAGCATTATTATTATATTTCCATGTTCATGATAATTGTCTTTATTCATGCTATAATTGTGTTATCCGGAAATCGTAATACATGTGTGAATAACAGACACCAACATGTCCCTAGTAAGCCTCTAGTTGACTAGCTCGTTGATCAACAGATAGTCATGGTTTCCTGACTATGGACATTGGATGTCATTGATAACGAGATCACATCATTAGGAGAATGATGTGATGGACAAGACCCAATCCTAAACATAGCACAAGATCGTATAGTTCGTTTGCTAGAGTTTTTCCAATGTCAAGTATCCTTTCCTTAGACCATGAGATCGTGTAACTCCCGGATACCGTAGGAGTGCTTTGGGTGTACCAAACGTCACAACGTAACTGGGTGACTATAAAGGTATACTACGGGTATCTCCGAAAGTGTCTGTTGGGTTGACACGGATCAAGACTGGGATTTGTCACTCCGTATGACGGAGAGGTATCACTGGGCCCACTCGGTAATGCATCATCATAATGAGCTCAAAGTGACCAAGTGTCTGATCACGGGATCATGCATTACGGTACGAGTAAAGTGACTTGCCGGTAACGAGATTGAACGAGGTATTGGGATACCGACGATCGAATCTCGAGCAAGTAAC
>NW_024120668.1:0-8048 GCF_003073215.2 Triticum urartu
TGGTGTGGTGCTTGCACTGTGTGGGGGGAGGGGTGGGGCTTTGCTATAGCCATGCCCCTGCCCCGTCCCCTTTGATGAGGTCATGGGGTTTGTTGGAGTCATAGGCCAACTCCCCAAAGCCGGCTTCTCTAGAAGTCGTCCCTGGGACTCGGCCGTGAGCGGGCAGTCGGCCGCCCTGCCGTTGACTCCTCAGGAGGCGGCTCTTCGTCCTGGGGTCTTGAGGGGCGCAGCCTGCCCCGATGTCTTGAAAGGCTATGGGACTTGGGTTGGCCTACCCGTGGCCCATTACTCCGACATGTGCGGAACAGGACGAAAACGGCACTGGATCCCATGAAGATTTGCTCCAGAACAGCAGTCTCCAGGACGCATGATCCGAGGAGTATCCTGCAGTAGCGTCAGCAACAGGTGGCCCCGCTAGCGCATGCGCGGGCCTGGATGTGGACGGCCTTCACGACTCTCTAGCCGCCACGCGTGGGCTGGCCAGGCTCACGGGGGACAAGCCAACCAAGGCGGGGCCCACGCACGAGGTGACCTGCCGCACACCAGAGCGGGCGTTTTCGGTGGATGCCACACAGAGCTCCCTGGTTGGATCGCCCGGTACGAGGTTGGTCACCTCTGCCGGCCTGGATTCCTCAGATCTGGAGCGCCAGGGCAGCCGATCCTCTCCGAGTAATGTGCCTGGATCTTCTGTGGCTCACCCTACTATCCAAGAATTTGCTACATCTGAGGTGTGTGTCTCCGAAAATAACAATTCTTCTGCTATAGTTGATGTGTCAAAAACGTCTGGTAGCGTACCTGAGGTGTCTCAGAGAACTACCAGATCTCAGTCTGGGATATTCAAGCCGAAGGAATACAAATATGGCACCATAAGGTATGACAAACGCAAGCATGCTTTTCTCACTAGTATTGGTGAACCAGAAAGTCTTAGTGATGCACTAGCACATAAAGAGTGGAAAGAAGCTATGGATAGAGAATATCAAGCACTTATGAAAAATAAAACTTGGCACTTAGTTCTACTAGGAAAAGGTAAAAATTTTGATTGAATGCAAATGGGTTTACAAGATCAAAAGAAAGGCAGATGGAAGCATAGACAGATACAAGGCTAGACTAGTTGCAAAGGGGTTTAAACAAATATTTGGGATTGATTATGAGGACACATTCAGTCCTGTTATTAAATCAGCTAACATCAGACTTGTATTGCCTATTGCTATTTCTATAGGTTGGAGTTTACGACAACTAGATGTATAGAACGCGTTTCTTCATGGTGTTCTTGAGGAAGAAGTGTTCATGCGGCAACCACCATGCTATGAAAACAAAAGCACACCACATCATGTTTGCAGGTTAGATAAAGCTTTGTATGGATTAAAGCAGGCGCCTAGAGCTTGGTACTCAAGGTTAAGTACTTAGTTACAACAACTTGGGTTTACTCCATCAAAGGCAGATACCTCACTATTCTTCTATAACAAAGGCAGTACAACAATATTTGTTCTTGTTTATGTTGATGACATAATTTTTGCTAGTTCCAATCCAGATGCTACTACAAGTCTTCTTCAGAATCTTAATATGGAGTTTGCATTAAAGTATTTGGGCAACCTTCACTATTTCCTTGGCATTGAAGTAAAACAGGTGAAAGATGGAATACTTTTGACACAGGAAAAATATACTACTGATACTATAAAAAGGATTGGACTGGAACACTGTAAGCATGTAAGTACACCACTCTCAACTTTAGAAAAACTTTCAGTTGAGGGAGGAGAGGTACTTGGTCCAGAGGATGCAACAAATTACAGAAGCATTGTTGGTGCACTTCAGTATTTGACTTTAACCCGTCCAGATATTCCATATTCTGTGAATAAGGTATGTTAGTATTTGCATGCTCCTAGTACAGTTCATTAGACGACTGTTAAGCGGATTGTGAGGTATCTTAAGTATACAATGGGACTTGGAGTTAAAATTACCAAGTCACCATCTATGCTAGTGAGTGCATATTCTGATGCAGATTGGGCAGGGTGTGTTGATGATAGAAGGTCCATAGGTGGATTTGTTGTATTCTTGGGATCAAATCTTATATCATCGAGTGCAAGAAAACATGCTACTGTCTCTAGATCTAGTACTGAAGCAGAGTATAAAGCACTGGCAAATGCAACTGCTGAAGTCATGTGGATTCAGACTCTGCTATGTGAACTTGGAATAAAAGTTCCACAAGCTGCAATGTTATGGTGTGACAACATTGGTGCAACCTATCTTTCAGCAAATGCTGTTTTCCATGCACGAACAAAACATATAGAAGTTGATTTCCATTTCGTCAGAGAACAGGTGGCTCGAAAGCTACTTGACATCAGGTTTGTTCCCATAGGAGATCAACTTGCTGATGCGTTTACCAAGCCACTTTCCACGAGGAGAATTAACGAGTTTATATACAATCTAAATCTTGACAGAGTTTCATAGGTTTAGATTTAGGGAGGATGTTAGATAGATAAATAGAGATATATGTGTTGTATTCAAACTTCTATCTCTTCTCCCTCTTGTGTAATGTTCTACCTCTCTCTCGTGTAACTCTGGAGAGTCCTAGCGACCTCCCAAACTTGTATCCCACGTTAATCTCTCAATATATACAGCGGCCCGAGACCAAAGGGTTCAACGCTTCCTCCAATCTTTACACAGTGAACCACCTCAAGTCTCCCGTCAAATCACGACAAAAAAGTTTTCCGTAAAAAAATGAACCATCTCTAGTCTTCGGTAAAAAATAATGGTAAAAAAGAGTCTTGGGTAAAGAAAAATTCAAGTGTGTTCTTTTCCAGGAAAGTGATTTCATTCCATCAAACAGGATTTACACCCAAGTTTCTAACATAATCTTAGTTAGAGCATCTCCAATAGCTGCCCTATTTTAGGGCGTCAAGTGTTTTTAAGGCACTCATGGTAAAAAAAAGCATCCAACAGCTACCCAAGCGAAAATTTGGAGAAAAACATTGGGCAATCCTAAAGTGCAGCACCAAGTGCTACAAATATATAGCACTTGGACGACTACCGCAAATCCCGCGCGTGGCGTGGCGCCTCCGCATGCCCCTCGGGCACTGCGCCACGATTGGCTTCTCTGACGCAGTGCCGACGCCATAAGGTTCGCCGCCGCTTCCACCCTCCTCCCAATGGTTTGCAGCGCCCCATCCAGCACCGCCACAACTCCCTCTGTCGTCACCATGAAGGCTGTCGCCCCTGCCCGTAGTGGTGGATTTATTGCGTCACGACCAGTAGCTGCCATTGCAAAGGATGCGCTACAACCGAAGCAGGCCACCGCCGCACCAAAGCCTCGAGGAGACGCCGTGAAGCGGCCGCCGTGCACCCCATCATGCACTATGTGATTTGCATTTGAACTTTATATGCGGATTTGAAGTTGAATTTCATGTGTAGTTGCTTTTATGTGTGTACTGATCTTGCATAGTTGTGGTGCAAAAATTCATATGTTAAATTTATTAGCCAAATTCGTACTTTGTATAACCACACATGTATAATCAAATTGTGGCCTATTGGAGTAGTTGTGCCATATTATAGGGCGGATGTTGGAGGCGGCATTTGCTCATGTCTAAAAAATCATTTTTCATGTCCAATTTTTTTGACAATACTCACTTTTTGTGCCCTAAAATAGGGCGGTATTAGAGATAATCTTATAGTGCCTAAACCTCTCAACTTGGCCAAATTATTTCCTCTGAAATCCATGTGTTTCGAAATGCTTAGAGAACCCCAATCTTGAGGGTTACCGATGCAGACCATTCCAACGACATCACCATGGACCCACCGTCAAGACGAAGTGGACCAATGACGAGATCCTCTATGTGTGCTTAGGCATAATTGCTTTGATGGCGAGCCTGGAGGAAAAGCCACACCATGGAACAAGGAGTTGGAGGAGAAGAGGAGGACGAGGAAATGCCGGAATGCACCTAGAAGAAGGATCTTGAAGACCCCATAAGTTCTAGGCCAATGTTGTGCCAACCCGGTCAAACATTCTGGAAATCCAGGAAATTTCATCCTTTTGAACTTTTGGCGAGTCACGGAACATACCACATTGACGGCACCAATGTGTGCAAACTCTCTGGATACCCCAGAACTTCTGGCTTGGCCACGCGTAGTCACATAGGCCACTTGACCGTGTAAGTTTCCCCACCCACTTACCCCTTCGTGGTTCGACTATATATTTCATACGTATTGCACTTTCTAGGGTTAACAAATTATTGAACTACATTTTGAGAGAGCTTTTCTCATCTATCTTTCCCAGTGAGATGAAGCCCTCCAACTTGGAGGACAAACTTCCATGGTTACAAGACCTCCAACTTGAAGAACATTCCTCTATCAATTAAAGTCCTCCTCATCCTTTTGGATTTGGAGAAGACTATCTCTCAAGACCCCATCTTTCCTAGAGATTTGCGAAGAACTATCCATTTGTTTCCTTTGTTTCCCTTACTGTTTTTGATGCAAAATGCACTTCTTTGTATATCTTGTCCTTGAGCGTTCCTCTTTGCATGTTTCCTCGTTGTTTTACCATGTTCCTTTAGTTTATGAAGATCGGGCATGCCCCTTCAACAACAACAATGGCGGCCGACCTGGTGGACGGCCTCGACCCCGATGCCAGCTCTGCAAGAAACCTGGTCATGAAGTGCTTGAGTGTTGGCATAGGTATGATGAGGACTATGTGCCTGAAGAGCGCCATGTCCTTGTTGCCTTCAGAGAACAAGCAGGAGAAGGAGAGACCATGTGGTGCGCTGACTCTGGAGCAACCGATCACATCACGGGGGAGCTTGAAAAGCTTGCAACTCATGAAAGATACTACGTCAATGATCAAGTGAATACTGCTGCAACCGGTGGAGGTATGGACATACATCATATTGGTCGTGCTTTCATTAATTCCCCTACCTCTAAACATGATCTTGTTCTTTAAGATGTCCTTCATGTTCCTCAAGCTAACAAAAATCTTGCATCTATGTCTCGTTTATCAGCTGATAATAATGTCTTCTTTGAAACTCATCCAATTTTTTTTCATCAAGGATCGGCCAACGAGGGAACTTCTTCATCACGGAAGATGCATCGGTGGTCTCTATCCCATTACATCAAGGTTTTTTAGTCGCAAGCATCATCATCAAGTCTACTCTGTCATCAAGCCCTCCTTGGCAAGATGGCATCAAAGATTAGGACATCTGTCTTCTGTTATAGTTGAGCAAGTTGTTAATAAAGACAATCTTCCATTGTCAGGTAGAGAAAATAGAGAGTTCGTTTGTGAAGCTTGTCAATGTGCCAAGAGTCACCAAATTCCCAATCTGAAGTCTAGTAGTGTTTCTCATGCTCCTTTAGAGCTTATATTTAGTGATGTATGGGGTCATGCAAGAGATTCTTTTGGAAGAAAGAAATATTATGTTAGCTTCATTGATGATTATAGCAAGTTTACTTGGATATATCTCCTTAAACACAATTCTGAAGTTTTTGCTATCTTTCAAGAATTCCAAAATCTTGTTGAACATCAATTTGACAGAAAAATCCTTGCAGTCCAAAGTGATTGGGGAGGGGAGTATGAGAAACTCAACTCCTTCTTTCGAAGTATAGGCATTGAACATCATGTCTCTTGTCCTCATGCCCATCAACAGAATGGTTCTGCCGAGCGCAAACACCGTCACATTGTCGAAGTAGGGTTATCTCCACTTGCTCATGCTTCTATGCCTCTCTTGTCGAAGTTATCTCCACTTGCTCATGCTTCTATGCCTCTCAAATATTGGGATGAGGCTTTTATTACTGCCACATATCTTATCAATCGTCTCCCTAGGAAAGTCATTAGTAATTCAACTCCTCTAGAGCGTCTGTATCATCAAAAACCAGATTACAACTCCCGAAAAATATTTGGGTGTGCTTGTTATGCCAATCTTCGACCATACAATCGTCACAAACTCGAGTTTCGGTCAACTCAGTGTGTTTTCATTGGTTATAGTAATCTTCACAAAGGCTACAAGTGACTTGAAGTTTCCACGGGACGAGTCTATATCTCTCGCGATGTTGTTTTTGATGAAACTCTTTTTCCGTTTGCTCAACTTCATCCCAATGCAGGCGCTCTTCTTCGTGCAGAAATCTCACATCTCTCTGATCCTTTGACTTCTCCTGATCATGGGGGTGAATTAATTGACACTGATCATGAGATAAGTCCAACAGAAAAAAATTCGGATGAAAACAGTGCATCTAATGACAACAATATAGTTTCCATGCATGATTTTATGTGTGCTGTCGGGGGTTTGGTGCGAGATATGCCAACGGATGGCTTATCATGGTGGGGGCGAGTAGAACGTTGCCGGTGCCTGGAAACGGGATGAGGCGAAGACATGGACGCCGACGAATCTTACCCAGCTTCGGGGCTCTCCGGGGAGATAATACCCCTACTGCTACTCTTCGGGGTCTCCGCATGATCACTATGGCAAAGTGCTTACACGGTTGCTCCTTGAGCTGTTTTCTGGTGGTAGGAGAGGGCAAGGCTAGCTCTCTCCCTTATATATGATCTAGTCTAGAGCTAATGGGTTCCCACCCTTTGCATGGGTGCCCTGGGGGGTTTATATAGGCCTACCCTTGGCAAGATGGTATCAAAGATTAGGACATCTGTCTTCTGTTATAGTTGAGCAAGTAGTTAATAAAGACAATCTTCCATTGTCAGGTAGAGAAAATAGCGAGTTTGTTTGTGAAGCTTGTCAATGTGCCAAGAGTCACCAACTTCCCTATCTGAAGTCTAGTAGTGTTTCTCATGCTCCTTTAGAGCTTATATTTAGTGATGTATGGGGTCAGGTCATGCAAGAGATTCTTTTGGAAGAAAGAAATATTATGTTAGCTTCATTGATGATTATAGCAAGTTTACTTGGATATATCTCCTTAAACACAAATCTGAAGTTTTTGCTGTCTTTCAAGAATTCCAAAATCTTGTTGAACGTCAATTTGACAGAAAAATCCTTGCAGTCCAAAGTGATTGGGGAGGGGAGTATGAGAAACTCAACTCCTTCTTTCGAAGTATAGGCATTGAACATCATGTCTCTTGTCCTCATGCCCATCAACAGAATGGTTTTGCCGAGCGCAAACACCGTCACATTGTCGAAGTAGGGTTATCTCCACTTGCTCATGCTTCTATGCCTCTCAAATATTGGGATGAGGCTTTTATTGCTGCCACATATCTTATCAATCATCTCCCTAGCAAAGTCATTAGTAATTCAACTCCTCTAAAGCATCTGTATCATCAAAAACCAGATTACAACTCCCGAAAAATATTTGGGTGTGCTTGTTATGCCAATCTTCAACCATACAATCATCACAAACTCGAGTTTCGGTCAACTCAGTGTGTTTTCATTGGCTATAGTAATCTTCACAAAGGCTACAAGTGTCTTGAAGTTTCCACGGGACGAGCCTATATCTCTCGTGATGTTGTTTTTGATGAAACTCTTTTTCTGTTTGCTCAACTTCATCCCAATGCAGGCGCTCTTCTTCGTGCAGAAATCTCACTTATCTCTGATCCTTTGACTTCTCCTGATCATGGGGGTGAATTAATTGACACTGATCATGAGATAAGTCCAACAGAAAAAATTCGGATGAAAACAGTGCATCTAATGACAACAATATAGTTTCCATGCATGATTTTATGTGTGCTGTCGGGGGTTTGGTGCGACATATGCCAACGGATGGCTTATCATGGTGGGGGCGAGTAGAACGTCGCCGGTGCCTGGAAATGGGATGAGGCGAAGACATGCACGCCGGCGAATCTTACCCAGCTTCGGGGCTCTCCGGGGAGATAATACCCCTACTGCTGCTCTGTGGGGTCTCCGCATGAGCACTATGGCAAAGTGCTTACACGGTTGCTCCTTGAGCTGTTTTCTGGTGGTAGGAGAGGGCAAGGCTAGCTCTCTCCCTTCTATATGATCTGGTCTAGAGCTAATGGGTTCCCACCCTTTGCATGGGTGCCCTGGGGGTTTATATAGGCCTACCCCCAGGGGTACAATGGTAATCCGGCTGGGCGCCGGGCCCAGCCGTCAGTGCCTCCG
>NW_024120669.1:0-26088 GCF_003073215.2 Triticum urartu
AGAGCGTGCTACCATGCAAAAAGGCAAATGGAGCACTGACTTGTCAAGGTACGCCCATCTGAACACTGAAGAACTCCACTCTGACTTTTTAAACTGTCTGCACTCAAACCGTGATTACGAAGCCGGTTTGGTGAACCTGATGAAAGAACGCTATGAGGTATTTTCATCACCTTTCCTTTCTTGATTTCGAAGTATAAACATCAGCCCAAGTAGCCCCCAAGGGCCGGTTTATGATATTAATCGTAAGCCGGGACTTTGTAATATCTTAATCCTTGCATGCTGATTCTCCATATGGCAAGTCATCATTTAGAAACAAATCGGTACTTTATCATTATATTCATGTAGTTTTCATCGGTGTAGCCCCCAAGGGCCGGTTTAGCCTTGCGAGGTAAACCGGGTCTTGACTCAATGCATCAACTTTGAATAGATGTACATTAGCCCCCAAGTGTTAAGGATAATGCTTGCATTGTGCTTGAGACTTGTGAAAGTATGTTAATGATAGAGCAAATAGGCATTAGCCTCCAAGTACAAAGTGCATAACTTGTTATACGCTTGGTACGTCATGACCTGTTTTGATATTATGTCTCATATTTGTATGCTGAGTTGAGTAATAGGGATGCTCAAACCGCTGATCTTCAAGAGAACGTCAAATCTCAGCAAACAGAGGCTGCCAAAGCCAAAGAAGAGCTGACCATCGCCTTAGCAGCTATGGAGAAGCTGAAAGCAACTTTTGATAAAGAGCGTGCAGATTGGGAAACGGAGAATGCCGGTTTAACAAAGAAGGCCGAGGACGCTGAAGCAGCCCTGAAGCCGATGGTTAACGAACTGACCGGCTTAAAGCGACAGATTGACGCCATGACTGCCGCTGTGTTTGGTAAGTACCTCCTTGCGCAGGTTGTCGAAGTTATAAGTTCTTATCAATGGCCGGTTTACTGATACTGAACCATGACAGGGACCCGCATTGCTCATCTGGGCTCTGACATGCGGATGAAACTTAAAGCGGCCTGCACCTTAATAGAGCAGCTGTTCTCTGGATCCCAACGTGCCATTTGCACTGTAGCCTATAACAAGCCGGCGCCATCATTGATAAGGGAAACAATTGAGAAACTGCCATGCTACCTGCCCGGATCAATGAACGGAAGAGATCAGCTACAAGATCAGGAGCGCTGACCGCGCTAATCCGGGCCAAGGCATGGATTCCAGATCTTGAACCGGCAGATATCATCAAAGGGTATCCTGGCATGAAAGAAGATGGCTCAGACTTCAACAATGACGATCTATGAAGGCTGACAAAGGAGATGCGGCCAATAGCAAGCAAACTGGCGGAGGACACAGATTTATCTCATTTCCAACCGGTTTATGATGCTAAGGGAAAGCGGCAACCCGCGGTGATCCATGATGTTGAAGATCTTGTGCCTCCAATTCGTAAGCATACTTATGCTGCTGACATTGACCCCTCTAGCGTTATCTATGAAGAGGCTGTCTTTCAAGCTTTAACCGGAATCGATTGGTCGATGGTTGATTTCCAGCGTCTGGGGAGGGATGAAGAGGAGGTAACTGCGCAAGATGACCCTCAATCGTCAAGCCGTCCCAATGAAGAATCCTAAACCGGCTGCCAGTTTATCAGCTACAGTCTGCCACTTCTTGAAAACAATTATTCATTTGGGCCGTTTAGGATAGCAGAAACGCCTCTATCTGCCATGCCATCGAGCATGTTTAGGTTGCTTGATACTTTGAAAACTTCCTTCAGTTTTGGGATCTATTTATGAATAGTCCATTATGATTTGTGTTCCTGCATACAAGAACTTGAAAGCGTCCTAGTGGTTTACCACTGGACGGGTCATGATGCCCAAAAATATATACATAACTTGGATGAATAACCAAGATTTGTATTAACCAGATAACATAAATAATATCTGTGACATACCTCATTGGCTGAATAACTGCTTGTATGGTAAAGGTGAAAAACACCAATCCGGAGTGTTGATAACTCCTTGCCCTCTTGCCGGTTCATATGGAAACCATATTGTGCTAGAATAGCCGTTGATTTGTTCGTATAATGCTGGTGACATCTAGTCAAAACCAAACCGGAGCAGTACGCTACCGGTTTAAAAACTGATCATGTACTGGCAACTAAGCATTGAAAGTCATGCCGGGTTGTCATGAGCACCGGGCTTATCAGAAAAATATTCATAAAATCCCTTATCATAAAAAACAGCAAAGACAAAAGAAATATGCAAGGATTTTCATGGGCTGCCAGGCCCTAAATCGAGGCTTTTCATGGGCTCCCAGGCCGCTGAGTTAAACCTTTTTTGCAAAGCCTTTTAAGATGGACCTCAGTCTTGAACCAAGCACCGTTTTAACTTTGACAAGTTCAAGGTCCATGGGATTGACTTGTCAAACGTTCGGTGGGTCATACCAGGTTTACCTTGACGGAGTGGCTTAGTTAAAGAGGCAGGATAACCCGGAGTTTTAGGTGAATACACCTGGCTTCGAAGCCTGGCTTGATAGCCTATTACAAGGGTGCAAGGTCATTTTTCTTTGAGAAGCAAGGAGCCCCCAGGTAATATTTGAGTTGTGCTCAGTGGTTTACCTATGTTTGAGTTATGTTTAATGCAACTGACTCTCTTTGGCTCGACATAATTTCCTTTTGGCATGAAACTTATCAAGAGGTGTAGCTATGGTGTGAAGACAACCAAGACCCCTAGTGATATCCCTTTTTAGTTTTAAACCGATCTAGAGGTGTAGCTATGGTTCGGATACGACCAAGCCCACTAGTGATTTTCTTTATATCTGTGTGGCCGTATAGGCCGGGTTAATAAAATACCGCTTTGTCAGTAGAAGCTCCTATAGGCACACACATGATGTAAAAAGAAAAGAGACCCCGCTTTATTCGAGGCTCCGATTTATTATATAATATATACATTGTCATAAGTATGTACATAAGAAGAGCATGTGGCTCAAGTATAGTAAGGCCGAAGAAGAGCTATATTCCACGACCGCTTGGTCTCCTCCTTTCATTTACGTGAGTCTTTGTGCTCTCGAACATCAATGAGGTAGTATGACCCATTGTGCAGATTTTTGCTGACCACAAAAGGTCCTTCCCAAGGTGGGGATAACTTGTGCATATTAGTCTGATCCTGGATGAGCCGGAGCACTAGATCGCCCTCTTGAAAAGTTCTGGTCTTAACCCGGCGGCTGTGATAACGTCGGAGATCTTGTTGATAAATCACCGAACGTGTTGCTGCAAGATCACGCTCCTCATCTAACAGGTCTAGTGAGTCCTGACGTGCCTTCTCATTGTTAGCTTCAACATAAGCTGCCACACGGGGCGAGTCGTGACGGATATCACTAGGAAGAACCGCCTCTACTCCATAAACCATGAAGAAAGGCATGTAACCCGTAGATCTGTTAGGTGTGGTCTTGATGCTCCATAACACAGAAGGTAACTCCTCCACCCAACAACCCAGTGTCCGCTTTAAAGGAACCATAAGTCGGGGTTTAATACCTCTCAAAATTTCTTGATTTGCCCTCTCTGCTTGACCATTAGACTGGGGTGAGCCACTGATGCTACATCAAGCCGGATGTGCTCACGCTGGAAAAATTCCTCCATCTCACCCTTTGACAGATTAGTACCATTATCAGTAATAATACTATGTGGGAAACCAAACCGGAATATCACCTTTTTGATGAATTGAACCGCCGTGGCTGCATCACACTTACTGACTGGCTCTGCTTCCACCCACTTGGTGAACTTGTCAACTGCCACTAACAGGCGGGTCTTGTTGTCCTTGGATCTCTTAAAGGGTCCAACCATATCAAGCCCCCAAGTTGCAAACGGCCAAGTTATTGGAATCATCCTCAACTCCTGAGCCGGAGCATGAGCGCGACGCGCAAATTTTTGACAACCATCACACCTTTTGACTAAATCCTCAGCATCAGCATGAGTTGTTAACCAATAGAAACCATGACGAAAAGCTTTAGCCACCAAGGATTTTGAACCGGCGTGGTGACCAGAATCTCCTTCGTGGATTTCTCGCAAAATCTCACAACCCTCTTGAGGAGACACACAACGCTGAATTGCCCCTGTGACGCTGTAACGATGTAACTCCCCATTGATTATGGTCATTAACTTGGAACGCCGGATTATCTGTCGGGCCAAGGTTTCGTCCTCTCGTAACTTGCCCCGGTTCATGTAAACCAAGTACGGGACTGTCCAATGCAGTATAACATGCAAAGCTGCCACCAATTGGGCATATGGGTCAGGAATAGCCAACTCCTCCTCTGTTGGTATCTTAACCGATGGATTAAGTAGTATGTCGAGGAAGACATTAGGTGGGACCGGTTTATGTTGAGAGCCAAGGCGGCTTAAAGCGTCCACCGCTTCATTCTTTCGCCGGTCTATATGGTCAACTTGATAACCCTTGAAATGACCAGCCACGATGTCCACCTCTCGTCGATATGCAGACATGAGTGGGTCCTTAGAATCCCAAGTGCCAGATACCTGTTGGGCCACCAGGTCAGAGTCACCAAAGCACTTAACCCGGCTTAAGTTCATCTCCTTAGCCATCCTAAGATCGTGGAGTAAGGCCTCATACTCAGCTGCATTGTTAGTACAAGGGAACATTAAGCGGAGAACATAACAAAACTTGTCACCTCGTGGGGAAGTTAATATGACTCCAGCCCCCGAGCCCTCTAATTGCCTGGACCCATCAAAGTGGATAGTCCAATATGTGTTATCTGGCTTTTCCTCTGGTGCTTGTAGCTCTGTCCAATCATTGATGAAGTCCACGAGTGCGTGGGATTTGATCGCTGTGCGAGGTGTATATTTGAGCCCGTGAGGTCCAAGCTCAATAGCCCACTTGGCAATCCGGCCAGTTGCTTCTCTATTTTGAAGGATATCTCCTAGAGGGGCTGAACTGACCACTGTGATAGGATGACCCTGAAAATAATGTTTGAGCTTCCGGCTTGCCATAAACACCCCATACACCAACTTCTGCCAATGTGGATATCTCTGCTTTGATTCGATAAGCACCTCACTGATATAATAACCCGGCCGTTGAACCGGATACTCCTTTCCAGCCTCCTTGCGCTCCACCACAATAGCCACACTGACAGCCCGGGAATTAGCAGCCACATATAGCAGTAATGGCTCTTTATCAATCGGAGCCGCAAGGACAGGTGGTTCAGCTAACTGCCTCTTCAAATCCTCAAATGCTTTATCAACCACATCACTCCAGACAAAGTCATCTGTTTTCTTTAACACCTGATATAAAGGGATAAGCTTCTCCACTAGACGACTGATAAACCGGCTCAAAGCCGCAATCCAGCCTGCCAAACACTAAACATCATTGATACATGCCGGTTTAGCCAAAGAGGTGATAGCTGTGATCTTCTCCGAATTAGCCTCAATGCCCCTGTTAGACACTAGAAAACCCAAGAGCTTGCCTGCCGGAACACCAAAGACACATTTGTCCGGATTAAGCATCATCTTATAAACCCAGAGGTTATCAAAGGTTTCTCTTAAGTCATCTATCTATGTTTCCTCCTTCCTGGACTTTACCACAATATCATCCACATATGCGTGAACATTGCACCCAATCTACTTATGAAGACAATTCTGAACACAACATTGATAAGTCGCCTGGGCACTCTTGAGCCCAAAGGGCATGGAGACATAGTAGAAGGCTCCAAGGGATTTATAAAAGTTGTCTTCTCCTGGTCCTTAACTGCCATTTTGATCTGATGATAACCGGACTAAGCATCCAGAAAACACAAACGGTCACAACCCGCCGTAGCATCAATAATCTTATCAATATGAGGGAGGGCAAAGGGATCTGCTGGGCAGGCCTTGTTCAAATTTGTGTAGTCTACACAAATACGCCAAGTGATGTTTTCCTTAAGAACCAGCACCGGATTAGCCAACCACTCCGGGTGAAACACCTCCATGATAAACCATACGGCCAATAGCCGAGCTACCTCCTCACCGGTAGCCTTGCACCTTTCTTTGTTTAAGCGGCGAAGAAACTGTCTAACCGGTTTAAACTTAGGATCGATGTTAAGTGTGTGCTCAGTGAGTTCCCTCGGTACACTTGGCATGTCAGAAGGCTTCCATGCAAAGATGTCCCGGTTCTCACGGATGAACTCGATGAGCGTGCTTTCCTATTTGGGATCCAAGTTAGCGCTGATGCTGAACTGCTTGGATGAATTGCCAGGAAGAAAATCAACCATCTTAGTGTTTGTGGCCGATTTAAACTTCAACGCCGAATCGTGCTCTATAGTTGGCTTTTTCAAGGAAGTCATGTCTGCCGGATCAACTTTGTCCTTATAAAACTTCATCTCTTCCGTGGCACAAACCGACTCAGCGTAAGCCACATCGCCTTCCTCACATTCCAAAGCAATCTTCCTGCTCCCATGTACTGTGATGGTCCCCTTATGACTTGGCATCTTAAGCTGCAGGTAAACATAACACGGCCGTGCCATGAACTTGGCATAAGCCGATCGCCCAAACAGGGCGTGATACAGACTCTCGATTTTCACCACCTCAATAGTCAATGTTTCTGACTTGAATCATGGTCATCTCCAAAGGCCACCTCTAGAGCTATCTTGCCCATTGGATATGCAGACTTACCGGGCACCACACCATGAAAAACGGTGTTCGACGGTTTAAGATTCTTCTCTGTCAACCCCATACGGCGGAAGGTATCATTGTAGAGAATATTGATACTGCTTCCCCCATCCATGAGCACCTTGGTGAACTTATACCCCCCAACCTGGGGTGCTACCACTAAGGCTAGATGACCCGGATTATCAACCCGGGGTGGGTGATCCTCTCTACTACATAAAATGGGTTGCTCAGACCAGCGCAGATACTGAGGCATTGCCGGTTCAACAGAGTTCACGGCCCTATTGTGAAGTTTTTGATCACGCTTGCACAAGCTAGTGGTCAAGACATGATATTCTCCACTATTTAACTACTTTAGATTGCTCTGATAACCCGACTGCTGCTGCTGATTCCCCTGATGGTTATAACCTCCCTGGTTGCCCTGGTTCCCTTGATTGCTATGGCCGGTTTGATTGCCTTGAAATCCTAAACCGGAGCTTCCACCTCCATAATCCGGCCCATGAAAACCACCTCCTGAACCGCCGGACGGGCAATTGTCATATTGAAACATATTGGAGTTCTTGAATTCTCGCATGATATAACAGTCCTTCCAAAGATGTGACGCTGGCTTCTCCTTTGATCCATGCTTTGGGCAAGGTTGATTTAACAGGCGCTCCAGATTGGGGCCTGAACCTCCGCCACTCTTGGGTTGTTTTCCCTTACGACGCTGACCGTTATCCTGAGCATTGGTGTTAGCCACAAAGTCCAAACTATTGTCGGCCTTATGCTTACCATTATTCCCATGACCTGCCGGGTTATGCCGCTGTCCCTTGGTGTTGCCGTTCTTCTTCCCTTTCCCCGGTTTGTCCTCCTCTGAGTCAGGGTCTTTGGTATTATCTGAATCGGCATACTTAACCAAAGTGGCCATAAGCGTTGACATATCATTGTAGTGACGTTTGAGCCTTCCTAACTTCTGTTTTAGCGGCAGAAACCGGCAATTGCCCTCCAACGTTAACACTATGGTATCCGCATTGATGCGATCCGATGAATGCAGAATAGCTAAGACCCGCTTGAACCAATGGGTTGTAGACTACCCATCCTCTTGAACACAAGCGGCCAGGTCCACAATCGACATAGGTTGCTTACAAGTATCCTTAAAATTCTGGATAAACCGGTGCTTTAATTCGGCCCATGATCCGACAGACTTAGCTGGCAAGCTCTTTAACCAAGTACGAGTTGTCCCCTACAACATCATGGTGAAGTATTTAGCACACACCGCTTCATCCACATCTAACATCTCCATTGCCATCTCATAACTTTCAACCCATGCCTCTGGTTGCAAATCGGCGGTGTAATTGGGCACTTTACAAGGTCCCTTGAAATCCTTGGGCAGTCGTACATTACGCAAAGGGGGGGTAAGACACGGCACCCCTAAAGAACTGAAGACCACACCTAGCTCTACTGAAGCAGTAGGGCGAACCAGAGTAGGTTGACGAGCTGCACACAAAGCTGCTAACTCGGCTTCCCGACGCGCACGGCCATGATCCACCACATCCTGCACATTAGCGCCGCCACCTGCCGGGTTGTGCCCTCGCGGCGAGTTACGACGACGTGCACTGCTTGATACGGCCGGTTCATCGTCAACGTGCCTACTGTAGCTCCGACTCAGACGGGGGGTGGAATGAATCCTCTCACGACTATGCCAATAAGCCTGCTGCTGGTTCAAAGCTGTTTGAAGGAGCTCTCTGGCCCGTCGTGTCTCAATCGCAACTGGCGACTCGCCGTCAGCTGGGAGTGCTGCTAATCGTGAGGCGGCGGCCACAATGTTGTCTAATGGGTTGGAGTAATGCCCCGGGGGCGTCGGAACATACTGTGGTACAACGTTGTTCTGGCGAGGCGGGTCCATCGTGTGCAGCTGAACTGGCGCTCCTGTTCCTGGCGCCTCCATCCGGTTTACCACTAGCTGGTTACTGGTCCCGGCTCCTGGCGTGTTGAAGAGATTTCTTGGCTCATAACCTGGCGGGAGGTGCGACCGGTATCTTCTTCTCATGACCTCCTCTGAGGCATTCTGGTCCAACCTAAGCCAGTAGGACTGAGCTTCCAACTCGGCCCTTTCTGTAGCCATCCTGGCGTTCTCTGCTGCTAGGTCCGCTTTAGCCTAAGTTATCGGATCTTTTACCTTTGCGATCTCCGCATTATGCTGATCTCGGGCTGCTGCGTCCACCTCCGCGGCCATCAATGTTGCCAAAGCGTCGAACAAATCAGACAAAACTTGAGCGGGAGGCGGCGCTGAGCCCCCTGCTCCCGTTGGCGTTGCTGTTGTTGAACCGGAAAGCATTGCCACGGCAATGGATGAATGATGCGCTGGTTGTGTACCGGCCATGAAGATAGAGACCTGGTTTGGCAGATCGAGGGCGTCCGGAATACTGTTGCCATCGGATCCTCCTCTAATCTGGTCGTCCTACAACTGATACATCAATTCAGTCTCTCCGGTTGAAGGTTCGTCCTCAAAACAGACAACAGTTTCTCCATCAGATGCCGGTCCATCCTCATATTCCGCCCCATGGATGACACCTATGAAGACATGCCTTGCTGCGGGCTGAACCGGGGAAGGGCTTGCACGCTGAGCCGTCTCGATGATGTCGATGCAGGTGTCCGGCTCAGGACCCGGTTCGCCGATCTTGCCGATGAAGACGTGGATCCCACCAAAGGGGACCCGATACCCGTATTCGACTGAACCGGCCTTGGGACCCCATCCTGCGTCGTCGATGTAGAACTTGCCGCGATGACTCTTCGTCATCCGTCCCATAGCGTATCCCTTGAGTCCATCAAAGCTGCCCTTCAAGAACTCAAAACCATCATGCGATAGCCCCACGGTGTTACAAAACATGATCATCTCATACAATAATTTATATAATCACGTCTTGACCATATCACATCGCAACATGCCCTACAAAAACAAGTTAGACATCCTCTACTTTGTTGTTTCAAGTTTTACATGGCTGCTACAGGCTTCTAGCAAGAACCGTTCTTACCTACGCATCAAAACCACAACGTGGTATAGTTATTGTGTGTTTGATCTTCAAAAGAACCCTGTTCATTGAATCCGATTCAACTAAAGTGGGAGAAACTGACACCCGCCAGCCACCTATGTGCAAAGCACGTCGGTAGAACCATTCTCATGAATGCGGTCATGTAATGTCGGTCCGGGCCGCTTCCTTCAACAACACCGCAGAATCAAGAAACAACTAGTGACGGCAAGCAATATGTATATACCCACGCCCACAACTCCTTTGTGTTCTACTCGTGCATATAAGATCTACACATAGACCTGGCTCGGATGCTACCGTTGGGGAATGCAGTATTTCAAAATTTTCCTACGATCACGCAAGATCTATCTAGGGATGCATAGCAACGAGAGGGGAGACTGTGCCTACGTACCCTCGTAGACCAAAAGCGGAAGCGTTTGTCAACGCGGTTGATGTAGTCGTACACCTTCACGATCCGTCCCGATCAAGTACCGAACGTACGGCACCTCCGCGTTCAGCACACGTTCAGCTCGATGATGTCCTCGCCTTCTTGATCCAGCAAAATGGTCGAAGTAGTAGATGAGTTCCGGCAGCAAGACGACGTGGTGACGGTGTTGGTGAAGAACAATCTCCGCAGGGCTTCGCCTAAGCACTACGAAAACGATGGCGGATGATAAACTAGAGGGGACGGGATTGCCGGCACACGGGTTGGTGTTTCTTGATGTGTCTTTGGTGCTAGAACTGCCCCACTATTTATATGTTGAGTCCTGGGGTCAAAACTTGGAGCAAAAGCCTCCTCAAAGTCGGTTTTGCCCGAAAGGCAAGAGTCCCACTTGGACTACAAGACCAAATGCCACAATCCTTGGCATCTGGCCCAGACGCCATGGGCCTCGGCGTTTGGTGCCCTCGCCTCCGCAAAACTCCTTTTGCACCGACCTAAAGCCTCGTGGGCTTCACCCCTTGGCCAAACCATATCATCCTATATATCGATCTTTACCTCCGGACCATTCCGGAGCTCCTCGTCAAGTCCGTGATCTCATCCAGGACTCCGAACAACATTCGGTCACCAACATACATAACTCATCTCTCCCTAATAATAAAGCACGGATTGAGTCTCCGGG
The DNA here is from genome assembly GCF_003073215.2 of Triticum urartu. NCBI lineage: Eukaryota > Viridiplantae > Streptophyta > Magnoliopsida > Poales > Poaceae > Triticum > Triticum urartu. Next base: position 10,755 of record NW_024120669.1, read on the forward strand.
TTCACCGTCACAAGACCCTTCTTCCTGTGAATTTACGCTTTCAGTTTTTTCACCTATATCATTTTCTACATTTGAGGTGGTACTAAAAATGATTCGTACGATTGTCCACAAATCACTACAAAGGCCTGAGCCTGCAGACAAGCCGACACACGTCTCGGCTGGTGGGCCTATATTGGAACGTGTACAACTCAAATTGGTCATCAAACTAGATCGAGTCTGGATGATTGATCCACCGACCACCAGCAGCTGCACCCGTGGTTATAAATAAATCTAACAAAACTGCAGCAGTCGTTCTTTTGTGCCAACTGCGTCACCGAGCGCGTCGTGGTCTTCTACTCCGCCGACGGCGCCAGGCTCTTCTTCGAGTGTGACGGTGCCTTGCACGTGGTCAGCGCGCTCACGAGCCTCCACCTATGTGCCCCGCTCTGCGATGCCTGTGACACTGAGCATGCCGCCCTCTGCTGCCAAATCGGCGCCCACCGGGCCATTCTCTGCGCCGATCGTCGTGCGCTGCCGGACCGCGGCAGTGGAACCTCCCCCGTGGATGCTTACACCAGCGGCTGCGCTCCCGCCGAGATCGTCTGCATCTTCCCCGTCGATGCATCGTCGTCACATGAGGACTTCGACGCCTGGCTCACCGACAACCTCCCCCAAATCCTACACGAGGTTCAGGTACAACATCTACTTGGGTTAATTTCTAAATTGCACTTCTTTTTTTCGCCTGTATATGCAATTCAAGAAGACTCTTCTTGATGATCTTGCGTGCCAAATCTTACAGGCACAGTTTGATTGTGTGATCCAATGACAAAATTCATTGAGTAGTGGGAATGGTATAGAGAAGGGAGAATGATGATAATACAAAGTGGGTGAGAGAGTATGAGTGATTAGTGAAGGGGCATAGTCTTGGTACTACACCATCGTACAAACAAGGAAGTGGTTAGTGTGCTATCTTTGATGTAAAAAAGGAAGATTTCTTTCCTGACTCATCTAATGGTGGATCGATGATCTAAGAAGCATATTCAGTTCTTCTCTCAATTTTTTGGTGCCAAGCTTGATCTTTATCCAGCTGACTGACTGACTAAAAGTACCTTCTAATCACTATTGAACGCATATATTAGTTTGTTTGACTGTATACACCACATAAAGAGAAAAAAATGAATTCTAAAAAAGTTAGACATAGATACTATAGAACCAGTGGACCCTCAAGAAACAAAAGGCTCACCTGAAGGATTTTTCCTTAAAAAATGTATTAATTTGACTATTTGAGTGTGCAAAATGTGCAATTGCAATCTTTCCTTTTCAAGGAGAACAGGGGACTGCTACATACTCAATATGGATGGAGGCTAATTATTGATCTTCCAAGTTAAAAATATGAAAATAACTTCATTTAGTAATGGATATATGGTCAAGAAAGGATGGCTTTCCTTAAAGATACATAACAAAATCATGTTCGTGTATGTCCGACTGACAGATGAATCAATATCCTTTCAAGTTTCAACCCAGCAACCTTTGTGTACGTACATGTGTTATCAAGGATGCACGGATCCATTGGCATGCGTACCACACATCCCTTGACTAATTCTATCAGTGTCATTCTTAACAAGGTAAGTATGATTGCCTAATCTCTGATTTTCTTAATTGATCGTTGGTCCTTGATCCCTAATGTCGTTATATTTTATTGATTTTATAAATGATCTCAAACAGGAATATACCATTTTAGGCTACAGTTCCTATAACTTGCCTTGTCAATTTGATAAAATTACATGTGTGATGGAGGTTGTAACTTATTACAGTTTACATTGTCAAAATTATTCAAACCCTATGTCAATCCTCACTATCTTTGAAACAATCTGATTTCTGTGTCATTGCTAAGAATATGTATATATTTGGTGTGCTGGATTTTCTGATGCAAGAGGAAGCTATTCGACAATCCTGCTCAAGTTGGTATAGATTAGATCGATTTTATTTAGTAAATATTTATGCTTGATAGATGAAAGCCTCCCTCTTCTGCCCTTCTTTTCTCCATCCTCTGTAGGTCGCGAGCACATGTGAATCGTTGTCGTCAAGAGCATGCTTGTGACATCATTACTATACGTGATGCAGCGCAAAAGGATGTTATCAGGAGGTACAAACACATTTAGTCATTTCCTATTATTTTCCTTTCCTGTTTTCGCCGTCATATACAAAGTATCTCCCATTGTAACGCACAGCCAAATTTGTATTATTGAAAGTTTTAATCATCCTTGCTGCAGTTAAGTGTTCAAGCGCAATCTCTAGCCAAGTTTCCTTTGTTGTTGTGTTGAATTTTGGGGAAAGGCAGTGAAGCAGCTCGTGGCATCTGTGTCGCGCCTGCTCCGCCGCTGCCTTGACTCGCCAATGACATCGCCCGTTGGGCTGCAGGGGTGCAAGACGACCATGGGGCCCATTGCATGGGTGCTAAGTATGCTTGATTTCCATGTCGGAGACGAAGGCCCTAGAGCTTGGTGGCTTGTGAGTGATGTTTTTTCCTCCCGTTGCAACACATCGATTGATTTATTCATGCATCCATCAATTTACTCTGAATTTTTTTCAGTCATCAAATATTAACTGGATTGACTCGTGGATATGCAGTGTGACAAGTCATGTGAGATGAAGGTGGTGAACCATCTCAATATGAAGCCAAGTATGTGGTGGATTTTCCATGGATGATGGTAGACCGGTAAGGTTTAAAGTTTGAGTTGTCAAATTTTGTGTCACCGAGCTCCTGGACGGTCAAACCTATAAAGTTCAGTTAAGATTTAGACTACATATGGATTCCTGTTTGTTGCCGACAATGCTATAATCACGCTAACTATGTGCATGGAGTGTACTAGAGATGATGCAAAAATTGCTTGCAGATAGGCGGCTGGGTGCATGAATAATTGTCAAGGTGGCCGAAGCTAGCGGTATTTTTGTTGGACTGAAGGAATTGTATAAGTTATTTCGAGGCTCCCTAGTGGTGGAGATCGACTACACAGTGGGGAAAGGAGCTAGGGGTTGATTTTGTAAGTAGATCATTGTCCGACGCAATTATTGTTGATATTAAATCCGCCGTAGCTCCTGGAGACCTTATGGTTGCGGAAGGTGTCGCGGACCAATTACATGCTCTGCTCTGGAAGGAAAACGATGCAGCCTTGACGCCGGCCTAAGTCTTGATGTAATCCTCAAAAGAGATATTGCTTGCAGATTGGTTATATAGAAACATGCATGTTGTAGGACTGTTAATTTTAGTTTTGGAATACTAAGATCTGTTCAGATGCTTTCCTTACTCTTATGGATAAAAAATTCACAAGATAGTGACTGAAATACGTTGGTTTTACTCAACTTGCTGCTACTTGATTAGTACTCAATCAAGATGAGGGTGACCATGATAACTGGTGTTGAGTATAGGTACATGCACTGAATTTTCCATTGTGCCAAAACTAACACATCAGAATCTTTCAATTTGGTGCTACCATATTTCAAAGTAAGAACACGATGATCCACAGGAATCTTATTATGTAGGCATATGTAATCTCAGTTTTTTACTGTGTATAAACTATGATAGGAGTAGGCCCACATAAATGTGTATCCAGTTTTGCCTTCTACTGATCAATTACAAAGGGGATGTGCTGGACTAACTGGCCATTCCTATTAAAACAAAGGAGTGGAACTGAAAATTTTTCAAACAATAGAGGTTGTCTTTCATATGGATTTTATTATTAGATACTTGTAGATGTGTTTCGCTTCCTTAGATCATGTTTGATTCTTAAAAATTTAGATGTTTCATGTAACTATCAATTATGCAACTGGCAGTCCCTGTACATTCTTTTTTATCTGCTCCAAAAAAATATTTCGGTTTATAAGCATCATACATTTTAGTCTATAAGTAAGATTATGAGTTGATCCAGTGTCGTAAACAATTCAGTTGAACATGTTTGTTCTACTAGTTTTAGGCAAAAATTCACGTGCATACGAAGTTTGATTCCATGTGAAGTCAATGATTGATTTTTTATTGAATTCTTCAGTTTGTTTGGTGAAGCTACATTTAGCAAAGAAGATATGTTTATTTGTGGGAATTAATTTTCGCAGGGAATATCCATCCATCCATGCATAAGACTGACAATCTCAATTCTTTAACAATGTACACTTGGCCTCTACTCTGTCGTGCGTAGAGATAAGGCTGGGACATCTATTGTATTTTGTACAATCTTACACTGTAAAATAATTTGTGGTAGCAACCATGTTAACAAGGGCGCATGTTTTTTCATACAATAATTTCAGAAGTACTACATCCGTTTGTAAATATGTGACATTTTGGTAGTCTACAGAGGGAGTACTATATAAAAATTGGCTGATTTCCCTAAGTAAATAATGGCTAAAGTTTTTTGAACCATTTATTTCTGAGCTATAGAGGAGAACAAATATGATTCATGGTATATTGTAATGATTTAATGGCAAAACATTACATGATAAAAATATTGCACCACTACAATATCTATGCCACTAGCCTGATATTCGCATCACGCATTGTCCCATTGCAACGCACGGGCATTTTTGCTAGTATAATACTATATCGTCAACAGACATTAAGCGTGCAGACCATACAGGTTTAAGAACTATGTAAACATGACCGAGACATCTCTCTGGTCAAAACCAATAGCGGAACCTGGATGCCCATATTGGCTCCTACATATTCTATGACGATCTTTATCGATCAAACCGCATAACAACATACGTTGTTCCCTTTGTCATCGGTATGTTACTTGCCCGAGAACCGATCGTCGGTATCATCATACCTAGTTCAATCTTGTTACCGACAAGTCTCTTTACTCATTCTATAATCCATCATCCTGCAACTAACTCATTAGTTACATTGCTTGCAAGGCTTATAGTGATGTGCATTACTGAGAGGGCCCAGAGATACCTCTCCGACAATCGGAGTGACAAATCCTAATCTCGATATGTGCCAACTCAACAAACACCATCGGCGACACCTGTTGAGCATCTTTATAATCACCCAGTTACATTGTGACGTTTCATCGCACACTAAGTGTTCCTTCGGTATTTGGGAGTTGCATAATCTCATAGTCATAAGAACATGTATAAGTCATGAAGAAAGCAATAACAATAAACTAAATGATCATAGTGCAAAGCTAATGGATGGGCCATGTCAATCACATCATTCTCTAATGATGTGATCCCATTCATCAAATCACAACTCATGTCCATGGCTAGGAAACTTAAACAGCTTTGATTAACGAGCTTGTCAAGTAGAGGCATACTAGTGACACTTTGTTTGTCTATGTATTCACACATGTACTAAGTTTCCGGTTAATACAATTCTAGCATGAATAATAAACATTTATCATGATATAAGGAAATATAAATAACAAATTTATTATTGCCTCTAGGGCATATTTCCTTCAGTGCTGTTGGGGAATGTAGTAATTTCAAAAAAAATCCTACGCACATGCAAGATCCATCTAGGTGATGCATAGCAACGAGCGGGAGAGTGTTTCCACGTACCCTCGTAGACCAAAAGTGGAAGCGTTTAGTAACACGGTTGATGTAGTCGAATGTCTTCGCGATCCAACCAATCCAAGTACCGAACGCATGGCACCTCCATGATCTGCACACGTTCAGCTCAGTGACGTCCCTCGTACTGTTGATCCAGCTAAGGCCGAGGGAGAGTCTCATCAGCACAATAGCGTGATGACGGTGATGACGAAATTACTGACGCAGGGCTTCGCCTAAGCACTACAACGATATGACTGAGGTGGAAATCTGTGGAGGGGAGCACCGCACACGGCTAAGACAACTGTCAACTTGTGTGTCTGTGGGGCGCCCCCTCCCCCGTATATAAAGGAGGGGAGGAGGGGAGGGCCGGCCTTCTCTATGGCGCGCCAAGGGGGAGTCCTACTCCCAGTAGGAGAAGGTTTCCCCCCTTTCCCTAGTTGGAGTAGGAGAAGAAGGAAGAGGGAGAGAGAGGGAAGGAAAGGGGGGTGGGGGAGGCCCCCCACCCAATTCAGATTTGGCTAGGGGGGGCCTCCTCCTCTCTCCCACTAAGGCCCAATAAGGCCCATTGACTCCCTAGGGGGTTCCGGTAACGCCCCGGTACTCCGGTAAATGCCCGAACTCATCCGGAACCATTCCAATATATTGATCTTTATGTCTCGACCATTTCGAGACTCCTCGTCTTGTCCGTGATCACACCCGGGACTCCGATCTATGGGTTCGAGAACTATGTAGACATGACCGAGACTCACTTCCGGTCAATAACAAATAGCGGAACATGGATGCTCATATTGGTTCCTACATATTCTACAAAGATCTTTATTGGTCAAACCGCATAACAACATACGTTGTTCCCTTTGTCATTGGTATGTTACTTGCCTGAGATTCGATTGTCGGTATCTCAATACCTAGTTCAATCTCGTTACTGGCAAGTCTCTTTAATCGTTCCGTAATGCACCATCCCGCAACTAACTCATTTGTCACATTGCTTGCAAGGATTATAGTGATGTGCATTACCGAGAGGGCCTAGACATACCTCTCCAACAATGGGAGTGACAAATCCTAATCTCTATCTATGCCAACTCAACAAACGCCATCGGAGACACCTATAGAGCATCTTTATAATCACAAAGTTATGTTGTGACGTTTGATAGCACACTAGGTGTTCCTCCTATATTCGGGAGTTGCATAATCTCATAGTCATAGGAACATGTATAAGTTATGAAGAAAGCAATAGAAATAAACTAAACGATCATAGTGGTAAGCTAACGTATGGGGCAAGTCAATCACATCATTCTCTAATGATGTGATCTCGTTCATCAAATGACAACTCTTGTCCATGGCTAGGAAACTTAACCATCTTTGATTAACGAGCTAGTCAAGTAGAGGCATACTAGTGACACTCTGTTTGTCTATGTATTCACACATGTACTAAGTTTCCGGTTAATACAATTCTAGCATGAATAATAAACATTTATCATGATATAAGGAAATATAAATAACAACTTAACTATTGCCTCTAGGGCATATTTCCTTCAGTCTCTGATATGTCCATTTTCATCATGCTTTTATATCAATATTTATTGCATTATGGGTTGTTATTACACATTATGTCGCAATACTTATGCCTATTCTCTCTTATTTTACAAGGTTTATGTGAAGAGGGGGAATGCCGGCAGCTAGAATTCTGGGTTGGAAAGGAGCAAATATTAGAGACCTATTATGCACATCTCCAAAAGTCCTGAAACTCCACAAGAATTATTTTCAGAATATATAAAAAATATTGCGCGAAAGAAGTACAAGAGGGGGGCCACCCACCGTCCACGAGGGTGGGGGCGCGCCCTACCCACCTGGGCATGCCCCTGCCTCATGGGCCCCCTGGTGGCCCTCTGACGCCCATCTTTGGCTATATGGAGTCTTTCGTCGAGGAAAAAAATCATAAGCTAGCTCACGGGACGAAACTCTGCCGCCACGAGGCGGAACCAATCTAGTAGGTCTACGACAGAGTTGTTCTGGTGGGGAAACTTCCCTCCGGGAGGGGGAAATCATCACCATCGTCATCACCAACGATCCTCTCATCGGGAGGGGGTCAATCTCCATCAACATCTTCACCAGCACCATCTCATCTCAAATCCTAGTTCATCTCTTGTATCCAATCTGTGTATCCAAACCTCATATCGGTACATGTGGGTTGCTAGTAGTGTTGATTACTCCTTGTAGTTGTTGCTAGTTGGTTTACTTGGTGGAAGATCATATGTTCAGATCCATTATGCATATTAATAACCCTTTGACTATGAACATGAATATGCTTTGTGAGTAGTTACGTTTGTTCCTGAGGACATGGGAGAAGTCTTGCTATAAGTAGTCATGTGAATTTGGTATTCGTTCGATATTTTGATGAGATGTATGTTGTCATCCCTCTAGTGGTGTCATGTGAACGTCAATTACATGACACTTCACCATTGTTTGGGCCTAGATTGAGGCATTGGGAAGTAATAAGTAGATGATGGGTTGCTAGAGTGGCAGAAGCTTAAACCCTAGTTTATGTGTTGCTTCGTAAGGGGCTGATTTGGATCCATATGTTTCATGCTATGGTTAGGTTTACATTAATACTTCTGTTGTAGTTGAGGATGCTTGCCATAGGGTCATAAGTGGGATGCTTGTCCACGTAAGGGAAGTACCCAAGCACTGGTCCACCCACATATCAAATTATCAAAGTACCGAACGCGAATCATATGAGCGTGATGAAAACTAGCTTGATGATAATTCCCATGTGTCCTCGGGAGCGCTTTACTTTATATAAGAGTTTGTCCGGGCTTTTCCTTTGCTACAAAAAGGATTGGGCCATCTTGCTGCACCTTATTTAATTTCATTACTTGTTACACGTTACAAATTAGCTTATCACAAAACTATCTGTTACCGATAATTTCAGTGCTTGCAGAGAATACCTTACTGAAAACTGCTTATCATTTCCTTCTGCTCCTCATTGGGTTCGACACTCTCACTTATCGAAAAGGCTATGATAGATCCCCTACACTTGTGGGTCATCAGCCTCCCACTTGCACTAGATTCAATAATCTAGATTACGTTGTAATGATTCTAACACCCATGGACTTTTGGTGTTGATCATGTTTTGCTCGTGAGAGAGGCTTAGTCAACGGGTCTGCAACATTCAGATCTGTATGTATAATGCAAATTTCTATGTCTCCCTTCTTGACTTGATCACGGATGGAATTCAAGCGCCCCTTGATGTGCTTGGTTCTCTTGTGAAATATGGATTCCTTTGCCAAGGAAATTGCACCAGTATTGTCACAAAAGATTTTCATTGGACCCGATGCACTAGGTATGACACCTAGATCGGATATGAACTCCTTCATCCAGACTCCTTCATTTCTGCTTCCGAAGCAGCTATGTACTCCACTTCACATGTAAATCCCGCCAGGATGCTATGCTTGGAACTGCACCAACTGACAGCTCCACCATTCAGTAAAAACACGTATCCAGTTTGTGACTTAGAGTCATTCGGATCAGTGTCAAAGCTTGGATCGACGTAACCATTTACGATGAGCTCTTTGTCACCTCCATAAGCAAGAAACATATCCTTAGTCCTTTTTAGGTATTTCAGGATGTTCTTGACCGCTGTCTAGTGATCCACTCTTAGATTACTTTGGTACCTCCGTGCTAAACTAATAGCAAGGCACACATCAGGTCTGGTACACATCATTGCATACATGATAGAACCTATGGCTGAAGCATAGGGAATGACTTTCATTTTCTCTCTATCTTCTGCAGTGGTCAGGCATTGAGTCTGACTCAACTTCACACATTGTAACACATGCAAGAACCCTTTCTTTGCTTGATCCATTTCGAACTTGTTCAAAACTTTATCAAGGTGTGTGCTTTGCGAATGTCCAATTAAGTGTCTTGATCTATCTCTACAGATCTTGATGCCTAATATATAAGAAGCTTCACTGAGGTCTTTCATTGAAAAATTCTTATTCAAGTATCCTTTTATGCTATTTAGAAATTCAATATCATTTCTGATCAACAATATGTCATCCACATATAATATTATAAATGTTATAGAGCTCCCACTCATTTTCTTGTAAATACAGGCTTCTCCAAAAGTCTGTATAAAACCATATGCTTTGATCACACTATCAAAGCGTATATTCCAACTCCGAGAGGCTTGCACCAGTACATAAATGGATCATTGGAGCTTGCACACTTTGTTAGCACCTTTTGTATCAACAAAACCTTCCGGTTGCATCATATACAACTCTTCTTTAAGATATCCATTAAGGAATGCAGTTTTGACATCCATTGGCCAAATTTCATAATCATAAAATGCGGCAATTGCTAACATGATTCGGACGGACTTAAGAATCGCTACGGGCGAGAAGGTCTCATCATAGTCAGCTCCTTGAACTTGTCAAAAACCTTTCGCAACAAGTCGAGCTTTGTAGACAGTAATATTACCGTCAGTGGCAGTCTTCTTCTTGAAGATCCATTTTTTCTCTATGGCTTGCCGATCATCGGGCAAGTCAACCAAAGTCCACACTTTGTTCTCATACATGGATCCCATCTCAGATTTCATGGCCTCAAGCCATTTTGCGGAATCTAGGCTCATCATCTCTTCCTCATAGTTCGTAGGTTCATCATGGTCAAGTAACATGACTTCCAGAATAGGATTACCGTACCACTCTGGTGCGGATATTCCTCTGGTTGACCTACGAGGTTCGGTAGTAACTTGATCAGAAGTTTCAAGATCATCATCATTAGCTTCCTCACTTACTGGTATAGGAATCACTGGAACCGATTTCTGTGGTAAACTACTTTCCAATAAGGGAGCAGGTACAGTTACCTCATCAAGTTCTACTTTCCTCCAACTCACTTCTTTTGAGAGAAACTCCTTCTATAGAAAGGATCCATTCTTAGCAACGAATATCTTGCCTTCGGATCTGTGATAGAAGGTGTACCCAACAGTTTCTTTTGGGTATCCTATGAAGACACATTTCTCCGATTTGGGTTTGAGCTTATCTGGTTTAAGCTTTTTCACATAATCATCACAGCTCCAAACTTTAAGAAATGATAACTTGGGTTTCTTGCCAAACCACAGTTCATAATGTGTTGCCTCAACGGATTTCGATGGTGCCCTATTTAACGTGATTGCAGCCATCTCTAAAGCATAACCCCAAAATGATAACGGTAAATCAGTAAGAGACATCATAGATCGCACCATATCTAATAAAGTGCAGTATGACATTCTGACACACATTTATGGTGTGGTGTTCCAGGTGGCGTTATTTGCGAAACTATTCTGCATTGTTTCAAATGAAGACCAACCTCATAACTCAAATATTCTCCTCCACGATCAGATCGTAGAAACTTGATTTTCTTGTTATGATGATTTTCCACTTCACTCTGAAATGCTTTGAACTTTTCAAATGTTTCAGAATTATGTTTCATCAAGTAGATATACCCATATCTGCTCAAATCATCTGTGAAGATCAGAAAATAACGATACCCGCCGCGAGCATCAATACTCATCGGACCACATACATCAGTATGTGGTATTTCCAACAAGTCTGTTGCTCGCTCCATTGTTCCGGAGAACGGAGTCTTAGTCATCTTGCCCATGAGGCATGGTTCGCAAGCAGCAACTGATTTATAATCAAGTGATTCCAAAAGACCTTCAGCATGGAGTTTCTTCATGCTCTTTACGCCAATATGACCTAAATGGCAGTGCCAAAAATAAGTTGCACTATCATTATTAAACTTATATCTTTTGGCTTCAATACTATGAACATGTGTATCACTACTATCAAGATTTAGTAAAAATAGACATCAAGGGTGCATAAAAATATAAGATATTACTCATACAAATAGAACAACCATTATTCTCTGATTTAAATGAATAACCGTCTCGCATCAAACAAGATCCAGATATAATGTTCATGCTTAACGTTGGCACCAAATAATGATTATTCAGGTCTAAAACCAATCCCGAAGGTAGATGTAGAGGTAGCGTGCCGACGGTGATCACATCGACTTTGGAACCATTTCCCACGCGCATCGTCACCTCATCCTTAGCCAATCTTCGCTTAATGCGTAGCCCGTGTTTTTGAGTTGCAAATATTAGCAACAGAACCAATATCAAATACCCAGGCGCTACTGCAAGCATTAGTAAGGTACACATCAATAACATGTATATCAAATATACCTTTCACTTTGCCATCCTTCTCCGCCAAATACTTGGGGCAGTTTTGCTTCCAGTGACCAGTCCCTTTGCAGTAGAAGCACTCAGTCTCAGGCTCAGGTCCAGAATTGGGCTTCTTCACTTCAGCAGCAACTTGTTTTCCGTTCTTCTTGAAGTTCCCCTTCTTCCCTCTACCCTTTTTCTTGAAAATGGGGGTCTTGTTGACCATCAACATTTGATGCTCCTTCTTGATTTCTACCTCCACAGCCTTTAGCATTGCGAAGAGCTCAGGAATTGTCTTATCCATCCCTTGCATATTATAATTCATCACGAAGCTCTTGTAGCTTGGTGGTAGTGATTGAAGAACTCTGTCAATGACACTATCAACAGGAAGATTAACTCCCAGCTGAGTCAAGTGATTGTAGTACCCAGACATTCTGAGTATATGCTCACTGACAGAACTATTCTCCTCCATTTTGCAGCTATAGAACTTATTGGAGAATTTATATCTCTCAATCTGGACTTTTGCTTGAAATGTTAACTTCAACTGCTGGAACATCTCATATGCTCCATGACGTTCAAAACGGCGTTGAAGTCTCGGTTCTAATCCGTAAAGCATGGCACACTGAACTATCGAGTAGTCATCAGCTTTGCTCTGCCATGTGTTCATAGCATCTGGCGTTGCTCCTGCGGCGGTTTTGGCACCCAGCGATGCTTCCAGGATGTAATTCTTCTGTGCAGCAATGAGGATAATCCTCAAGTTATGGACCTAGTCCGTTTAATTGCTACCATCATCTTTCAACTTAGCTTTCTCTAGGAACGCATTAAAATTCAACGGAACAATAGCACGGGCCATTTATCTACAACAACATAGACATGCACAATACTATCAAGTACTAAGTTCATGATAAATTAAAGTTCAATTAATCATATTACTTAAGAACTCCCACTTAGATAGACATCCCTCTAATCATCTAAGTGATCACGTGATCCATATCAACTAAACCATGTCCGATCATCACGTGAGATGGAGTAGTTTTCAATGGTGAACATCATTATGTTCATCTTATCTACTATATGATTCACGCTCGACCTTTCGGTCTCAGTGTTCTGAGGCCATATCTTCATATGCTAGGCTCATCAAGTTTAACCTGAGTATTCTACGTGTGCAAAACTGGCTTGCACCAGTTGTATGTGATCGTAGAGCTTATCACACCCGATCATCAGGTGGTGTCTCAGCACGACGAACTATAGCAACAGTGCATACTCAGGGAGAACACTTGTACCTTGAAATTTAGTGAGAGATCATGCTATAATGCTACCGCCAAACTAAGAGAAATAAGATGCATAAAGGATAAACATCACATGCAATCAAATAAGTGATATGATATGGCCATCATCATCTTGTTCCTTTTGATCTCCATCGCCAAAGCACCGTCATGATCACCATCGTCACCGGCTTGACACCTTGATCTCCATCGAAGCATCGTTGTCGTCTCGCCAACTATTGCTTCCACGACTATCACTACCGCTTATTGATAAAGTTAAGCAATTACATGGCGATTGTATTTCATACAATAAAGCGACAACCATATGGCTCCCGCTAGTTGCCGATAACTATGTTACAAAACATGATCATCTCATACAACGATTTATATAATCATGTCTTGACCATATCACATCACAACATGCCCTGCAAAAACAAGTTAGACATCCTCTAATTTGTTGTTGCAAGTTTTACATGGCTGCTACGGGCTTCTAGCAAGAACCGTTCTTACCTACGCATCAAAACCACAATGTAGTATAGTGATTACTTTTTGATCTTCAGAAAGAAACCTGTTCATTGAAACTGATTCAACTAAAGTTGGAGAAACAGACACCCACCAGCCACCTATGTGTGAAGCACGTCGGTAGAACCAGTCTCGTGTAAGCGTATGCATAATGTCGGTCTGAGCCGCTTCATCCAACAATACCGCTGAATTAAGAATCGACTAGTGACGGCAAGCAATATGTATATACCCACGCCCACAATTCCTCTGTGTTCTACTGGTGCATATGATATCTACGCATAGACCTGGCTCGAATGCCACTATTGGGGAACACGGTAATTTCAAAAAAAATCCTACGCACACGCAAGATCCATCTATGTGATGCATAACAACGAGCGGGAGAGTGTGTCCACATACCCTCGTAGACCAAAAGCGGACGCATTTAGTAACGCGGCTGATGTAGTCAAACGTCTTTGCGATCCAACCGATCCAAGTACCAAACGCACAACACCTCCGCGATCTGCACACGTTCAGCTAGGTGACGTCCCTCATACTCTTGATCCAGCTGAGGCCAAGGGAGAGTTCCATCAGCACGACGGCATGATGACGGTGATGATGAAGTTACCGATGCAGGGATTCGCCTAAGCACTACAATGATATGACCGAGGTGGAAATCTGTGGAGGGGGGCACCGCACATGGCTAAGACAACTATCAACTTGTGTGTATATGGGGTGCCCCCCTCCCCCGTATATAAAGGAGGGGAGGAGGGGAGGGCCGGCCCTCTCTATGGTGCGCCCAAGGGGGAGTCCTACTCCCAATAGGAGTAGGTTTCCCCCCCTTTCACTAGTTGGAGTAGGAGAAGAAGGAAGAGGGAGAGAGAGGGAAGGAAAGGGGGGCCGACCCCCACCCAATTTAGATTGGGCTTGGGGGGGCGCCCTCCACCTGGCCGCCTCCTCCTCTCTCCCACTAAGGCCCAGTAACGCCCATTGACTCCCCGGGGGGTTCCGGTAAGCCCCCGGTACTCCGGTAAATGCCCAAACTCATCCAGAACCATTCCGATGTCCAAACATACACTACAAAAAAAAGACACTCCCGTGATATTTTGGGCCGAACAATTTTTTTCTGTCATGCTTATGACACTTCTATGATGATAATTATGACAACCCGGTATCATCATAGATGTGGTGGGCTCCTACTTCTATGACAAAAAATCATGACAGAAAATGGGATTTTCGTCCTGTGCGGGCCGGAGATGCAGTTGCATGAAATTCTTTGGGCCGTCCATGACAGAGAAAACCGTGGTAGAAGTGAGGGCGAGGAAAATATCAGGGGAGTTCCCGGTTACGGTGGGTGGTCGGGGGCCGAGTGATGCACATTTCCCTCATACGTACACGTGTGTGTGCGAGGCGTTGCACTCTAACCGAACCTGAGCGAGGCGTTGCGCTCTAACTGAACTCGAGCGATTGCACTGCAGGCTACGCGTTGCTGAACCCGAGCAATTGACTAACCCCTTGCTGTTAACTGAACCCGAGTGATTCCTTTGCTACTTTTGCTAACTGAAGCCGATCGATGTTGCCTCTTGATGAATAGTGAGCATTGTTGGGGGGTTTGGATGAACAGTTCCTGGTGGGGGGTTGGATGAATAGGACCCCGTGGTAGTAGAGGACGTTGCCGCTGGATGAACACTACCTCGATCGGTCGAGCCGGTGGATGAACAGGAACTCGTGGAGGGCTGGATGAACAGGACCCCGTGGAGGGCTGGTTGAACAGTAGCCGGTGGAGGGTTGGATGAACAGTACCCCGTGGAGGGGTGGTTGAACAGGACCCCGGGGAGAGGGGTGGTGGAACAGT